>NC_141789.1:12170752-12325481 GCF_054643075.1 Acanthaster planci | reverse complement strand
CATTTCAACTATACTCCCCCCCAAAAAAGGGGACATCACAGAATTCGAAATGATTCAGGAACATTTAGTGCCCAACTGGCAAACCAATCATGGGTAATGAACACTAAGAAACTTGCGCTAGAATACACCAAGCAAATTGTCTACGCTCGCAATAATCTTCCACTTGTCTAAGAAAATAGTATTGACGGAAAGCCAAGATTTAAAATTGGAGGCACTTGAGTGAGAATGTATTGGATATAAGATATCTGTCCTGTCACTAACCTGTGTATCCAACCTCATTTACCTCCATCTATATTGATCCCCCTGGATGATTGTAATTTAATATAGGTTTGTGTAACTGGGAAAATATCCTTGATACGTTTTAGCAGCTTGAAAATGCATTAGTGCGTCATCATGACCTTCACGTTCCGCTATTAGTATAACGGTATGTAGTTTGCACGGTACGTGTACTATCAATTACCGTTAATGCGTACTAGTTTGTGCAAAACTGCATTTTCCGGCGGAGGCCTTGGCACCCCATTTTTGCTACCTCGTAAAAGTGTTAATCACATAGGATCTTGTTTGATTTGGCATAGCTAGGGATAATGCTCAATTGTTGGTCAGTTGGTGAATCGGTTCGCCATTCAGTTGAAGCTGCTTTACGTACTTGAGGCACGAGTCTCAGCTCGTTTCACAACCTAACCCTTACCTTGGGTTCAGTGTCAGCAACGTTTTTCTCTTAATCGTTCAACATACACTCACTTCGTGCCCGTAAGTAGGCAATTTCCTTCTCAATTCTTAGTTCTTGTGAAAAAGGTCGAGTCTAGCTTTCCCAGGCGGCTGGACTTGAACTCCACAGCATTATTATGTCCTTAAGTCGAAGTCGGTGGACCCAGTTCCCGTCCCATGGGACTGCGTCATCGCACTAATGCATCATATCGCACTCTTCGTCCGCCCCTTCACAACAAGGCCACGCCGATGTACTCATGCTAATTTACAAGGCAGAGGGGCTGCCTTCCGTTATTGCAAACTGGTGTAAAGGGTATCAGCTCCCTATAAATACCCCGGTAAATAGGTTAAACGCCGGCCGGTCTTATGGGAAGACTTCTACCATTGGCGGGTAGCAGCAAATTGAGCTAGCTTGCCGGTGCTCCCACAGTAGACCAGGATACGCGCCAAAGGAGTTCGTTGGGGGTTCTATGTAGGTTAAATGATCCCCCGTTGTATAAGCGAGGGTTAATGTTTACACAGGATTATCTAATTTCGATAAAGACTTGTCGGCGGGAGTTTGTGGCAGGGTTTGTGTGTCGGTGTGCTCTTGGTTTTTAGTTGGAGAGGGATGAGAGATGGAGCACCGTCAATTAGGGAAATTGATTGGGGGTTCTATTGGGTGGGGAGTCAAGCCGTATCTGGACTAGAATGTTTAATGGCGGCTTTTGAAAAGCAGCGGACTTTCCTTAAAGGTAGCCGCCCACGGAGTCACTCGTGATATTTTGCATGTTAAAAAGCTGCTCGCTCGGCCTATTCCTTCCCTCCATGGGTAGTCTCTGTTCAAGCGTATTTGCATACTGTAACTAGCTTGCAGTTGTACATCGGTCCCCCTGTTTGCCGAACTGCATGTTTTGCGATATCTGTGCCAATCCTTGTTGAGTTTCTCAGTTATGAGAAGTCGGTGCACTGTGTCTTAGGCCACTCAAATTCCTCAGAGCGTATAAAGGCAGAAAAAAAAAATGAAAATTCACAGATTTTGATAATAGCCCCATTTTTGAATGCCAGTTCTGATGGTGGCGGTGAACAATAACAGTAGCAAGAAGGCAAGCGTTCTTTCCGATTTTTGTGTCCCCGCTTCTCTAACGCGCCAATCGAATGATTTTTTTTCCATCGGACCCCGAATTGTTTTGCCGTCTAGGTCGCGTTGTGCTCAGACGGACTTGAAGAGGAAAATAATTGCCAGAGACCTCGGTGACTGAATTATTTTCACTCCTGTCTGCCAACCGGTTTTGATGCCAAGGAGCCTCATTCGCACCTGCTGTGACGATGCGGGATGAAGGGGCAGGGCAGCTTGGTTGATCTACTTCAAGGTGTGTGATTTTGTAGCCTCGATGTTGACATTCCGTGCTCAGGTATTGCGGCAGAGTGCAGGTACAAAGTCATGGACACGGAAATCAGCCGATCCAAACAAGCTTGTTTTGATGTTCAGTCGGACAGGGTCCCCGCAACCAACTCGCTCGGGACGTATATTTGAGAGGAACAGGCTGTTGTTTTAATATGAAATACAACGCTGTCATTCCTAAATATATGAGGAATTTTTTTCTTTCTGGGTCAAGTGATCTTGGCTTAAAGGTAGTAGTGAAATATTGACATCTGTTTCGCCCGCTTGACTGATGATTTATATACATGGGCATTCATTCGGTCTCCGTGTGGTAAGTTTCTTTCAGGAGGCGAGCCACAGGTCACAAACTCACCTTTGCCACAATGAGTAAGAGCGGAAAGGAGTCGTTTGTCAGAACCTTCGACTGCGTGCGCCTGCTGCATTCTGGGGGCCGGTTCCCTAGCTGATAGTTAGTCATCATTAATTCATGGAGAAACTGATACTGGGAAGGAAAGTTGATCTCCCAGAAGTCGTCTTTTAACGCTTGATTCTATGAAAATGCCGCGATTTTCAGATTTCACGAAATCCTGAGCACAGCGTTAATCAGTGTTTGGTTTAAGTCGCCAAGTACGCACATCAAAAGCATAAACCAAACAGTTCACGGAGGAAACTTACAAATGTGCTGCCACCAAGCGGCCAAGCTTGGCCCATTGCCTCAGAGTAAATACAAGAAGGAGGTGTAGTTTCTCGTTGCTGGGAGGGTTGCTTTTTGTTTGTTTTATTTCCATGAGAGTTAAGAGACTTTTAGAATGCAGAAGTTGTTTGGTACAAATTAATCATCGCTTCGATTCCTCCTGGATGACACCCTTTCGTTTCACTGCAGGGTTGTTATTGTTTTGCTTTTCAAATCGATATTGAAGAAAATCCGCAGTCCCGGTTGCCAACGCGGTCTTGATGAAGGCATCACGATGAAAGCTCTGCAAGGAGAAATGTTGCCTCTCGTGCATCAACAGAAAAAATCTGTGAAGTACGTTACACCGCGCAAGCACGCATGACATCTCCGCTCTAATCCCCTATACAAAAATCGCATTTAGAAGGACCTTGGCTTGCGTATAATTCGACCAACCGGAAACGGTCAAGGAAATTAGCGGGATTTGGTAAAGGCCCTCGGCGGATTTGCCGTTGGAAGACGAGGGATAACAAGTCACGGTCAGGTAGACAGCCGGACAGGCTGAAGCAAGCGCTGTCAACAAGGTCGGGAAGCAGATGCACTTCGCAACGTGCATGTGGGTTGTTATTCGGTGACTTTCAGCGGTGATAACTCTCCCGGACTTCATTAGCACGCATGGCGTATACAATGTGAGGGCTCCGGGGGGGATGGTTGCGCGCTGTATAGAGATGGTTCGCGTTGAAGGGCAACCTTCTTTGTAAATGTCAACTTAAGAAAACACTTTCTTTTGGCAATTAAAGCAGCTAGTAAAGAGATGAAAGTGCCATTACCTGCCAAAAGAAACTAGCAAAAGTAACTAAAGTTCTTAATTATTCATAATATAACAGAAACGGTATTTTGTATTCTGTCTGTACGTATTTCCATATAAATGCTGTTTATTCCTTTGCGGCTGGGGCTGCGGCTAGGTCTGGCCAATTGTATATTGTCTGTATTGAAAAGCAGTGGAAATACTTTTACTTATCACTGTTACCTTAGGGAGGCATTTAACACTTCTGGGGAATTCGAGTGTCTCCGTATAACGTGGGTTTTGGGTCCAAAAAGGAGGCATTTTTGTGTTTTTGCTGCAAGGTTTAAGTATTAGCCAAAGTTTGAATGTGTTAGTTAGGTTTTGTTGTTTTTAAGAGGTCCTGTACGTGCTTCAAAGTGTGTTGGCCTAGACAAGTCGGGTCTTTCCTGGTGACTGGGTTGGGTTGGGCCTGGGCTGGACCAGGCTGGGTTAAATTGGGCCTCGAAACAGCTAAACAGGACGCAACAAGACTGCTTACCCATACGCACAGCTTTTTTTTATTTCAAATATGTGGCTATGACTATGTATGATGCAATGTCCCGGCGCTCTCCGGCAAGCGGAATCCATGAGATATCCACCCATGTGCGGATGCACTTTGGTTTGATTACAGTATCGCTGATGATGGTGTTTATCACATTTAGGGCATGAGAGTGATGCGTTCTCGTCAATTTTTGCACGTAGACCAGTGGCTGCGTTACACATTTTTGTCTCCAGCGGCATGGAGAGTGTCAGGTAGATGCAGTGATTCGTGGGAAGATCAGGAGAAATAGACTGGCTTTTGTTTTGATGTTTGGACAACTGCAGAAGACGTGATTGGTCATGTGGTGTAGTGCTGATCGTCCGTTGTGATGTGGCTGCCCCCGCGCAGCAAGTGTCCATGATCATCCGTGCGTGCAGATTTCCCTCTTGACCTCCGGATTTCGACCAATTGGCGCGATTTTGTCATGTTTTTGACAAAGCCAATGATACCGTCACTCCTAAAATTGCGTTTAGCAATTAAGAACAGTCTTGCAGTCAGACGTGCATGGCGCTGGTCCTCAACAGCACGGGTTGTTGCGGAGTGTGTGGGATCCATTGATCAACGGGTGATACTTGGGCTATCACTTAATTGCCTTTTCCTCTTTGGCATCTTTGTAATCCGAAAAAAATACCAGTCAAAGCATTCAAAACTTCATAATTGGCACATCGAGGCCCAGTGGCCCTCTTCAAAGAAGAAAAATTTAACATAATAGGGTGTGTACCATTCTTTGTGGACTATTTGAATTTCCTCCCTCCCCAAAAATGTAAAGATTCCTAAAACTGAGCCTCAACCCTCCTTAGGGTCGTAAAGGTCAATCTTCAATTCCTCCTCCCAAAAGGGATTTACCCCGAAAGGGAGAATAAAAACCCCACAACAAAAGAAAAAAGTCCCAAATGCTTCTCGATATATACACAGTACAGCTTTGGAACTCGGCTTTTCTTTCAAAATTTCCCTATAGATTTGAAAGAGTTGTTTGCCGTACATACACACCACGTGCTTTCAATATAGAAACTAAACTCAAACTTAAAGTATGGACCAACCTTAGACGTGACGCCCGTATCGAGATACGCAGGTATCAACAATGGTATGAACAATGAATGAGTTCCTTCGTGACGTAAACGGCTCTTCTGCCAGGTTGTCCTCTCTTCAAGAGCGCGCCCCAGGTGGCATTTGAGATGAGGCATGCCCTTTCAGCAAAATCTAGGCCCAGCTGTCCCACCGCCCGTACCCTGCGTCTTTGAGCAAGATTTAGCCCACTTTAGCCCAACCCTTTCTTTTGTCTCCGAGTTCGGCGCCCGGCTTGTTGGTTGACTGGGGGAACACAGCGCACTTTCGCCTTGATTGCCGATATTGCGACCGGGCACACCCCCGCTGTGGCACGTTTGCGTCCCAAAGTACATTCCTCAAACGTTTGGTGGGAGTTTCACGTTACATTTGATGTGTGTCGCCAAGGCAACTGGTCGACACGGTGTTACTTTTCCCCTTGCCAAAGTTGTCAAAGCCACTTGTAACGTGTTTATTTTGCAGTCAAATGTTGTGGATCTTTTCATTTAAGTAAAAGACATTCATAACCGTAGGCATGCCATTTTCAACTTGTCATTGATGCCGTTCATTTTTTTTATCATGCGCTTGCACTTTCAGACAAAACAATGCATTTAACACTGTGCCATTCCGATGAGACATCAAAGCAACAGGCCCTTTGATTTCAAAATGCGATGGCAGCGTAATTGAATGGGAGGCTTTTGAGACGCTTGGTGGCAGCAAACACAATGGTCATTTTTCGATTCAGCATAGGTCTACCGACAGTTGAAACATGGTGGAAAACATCAGCAACGGAACGGTTGTATTTTTTGCCTTCAATCATCTCCCAAAGTCTCCCTGTGGACCAAATGGGGATGGATGGAAAACGTGGACGTAAAAATCCATTTGCCAGAGGACCAGAACATGCACAAATACAAAGCTTAACTCAGGAATTGACGGAACATTCTTGAAAGACATGTAGTTTTTAGGACTGACAAGAAAGCGTGTTCTGTCTCGATAATAGGACAAAATTAATTATATTATGTAAGGATGACAGTGGGGGATGAAATCCTCCCATTTATGAAACACTGCAAATCGTTCTGGTATGAGTAACTCCTTTTCAGAATTCGTAGAATGATGCCTGTTTTGTTTGTTTAGACTACTGAAATACTCTACAAGACTCGGGCTCTTTGGCATTATTCAGATTTTGTTTACTCTAACTGTAAGTAGAATATTTATTATTTACAACTAGAACTAAGAACTAAAAAATATAAGGGTTTGTACATATCACACAGTGTGTCTAAGCAAAAGAAAAACAAGCATGCTTTCTGACTCTAAATATTATACAGTGTACGCGCAACAAATGCGGTTTGCATTTATTGTAATTGCATTGTTACGATAAAATCCTAATATGTGTAATTAAGTGCCGCTAATAATTAACCCACTGTGTATATTTACATAAAGCATAGGCCAACGTACACAACAGAGGTCAAAAAGACTTGATGCTTGAAAGCAATTTCGTACAGTAAGCGTGATTTTTTTTTATTTCAACTCAGCCAACGCCACACTAGTTTTACATATTAACAGTGTTTAAAATTTCCAGAGCCCCAGAGCATTATTTACTTTCATACAAAAAAACGTACATTTAATTAAAGGCCCCGCTAATCTAAGACAGAGACACGGTTTTACAATACGGTCAGTGCAGCTTATATTCCTCTCATTCTTGTCACTACTGTATCGCACTTGGGTAATTCTATAAATTAGGGTCCCACTTGTTTCGTGTCCCTGTCACATTTGAATATGATTTTGTAAGTTCAAAACACATTTTCCCGCCAAATTTACCTGCCAAACAAAAAGTAATAGTTTGAAATCAATTCTGGTGTTATTTCCATGTCAAATAACAAAGGTCAGATGTAACAGGGACACAAAAATGTCACACTTTTGGACCTCAAATTTACAGAATGACCCACTTCCATCTCAACCCGCAAACTATATTTCACAAGCCACGCCCTCCCTGTCAGTCACACCCACTGGCATCACTCGCACACGTAAACTATCCGACTCGTTTAGTGTTTCGTGGTCACGGAGTAAAATCAGCGCTAAGCTGGCGTCCTGCGACCTCTTACAATTTGATTATCAAACAATTTAGTTACGGTTGCGTGTCTGAACAGTTTGTTTTTTTCTTCCGAATTTGAACCATGTTTTCTGAATCGTACATGCCAGCCAATTTTTTTTTCTAAGAAATATAGTACATGTACATTTTTACTGGAGCGTGATCGTTCCCAGTCCTTCCAAGTTGTGCCAAAACGATACAGTACGAATTTTCGTTTCCCTCTTTGTGTTGTGCAACTGTGGAAATTTCTATTAACAATTAATGAGAATGCCTCAAAATGGCTTGTAATTACATGTATTATTAATCAATTTAATTGTTAAAGTGTCGTTTAAACATATCGGTATACATCATTGTCCACAGGGAATAGGGTTTTGAACTTAGTTACGCTAGGACTAGCAACACCAACTCACCGCATTACATTGATCCCTGAAGAAGACGCACCAAAACTACAACATCCTATATTAATTAACTGTTTATTTAGTCCACTTGATTCAAAACAAGATACTGAAGCATCACAAACGCTTTCGGACTGCTGATTAATTTTGCTCCGTGCATGTATCATTTGAGTCATTGGTGAGTCCTAGAGAGAAATCATTATTCTCTGAGTAAGGCGACATCACCAGGGCTATTGTGTTGTTTGTATCATTCGCCACATGCAGCTAAAAATTGTCCTACCCATATCGTTTTCTACTGGGGAAGTTCCTTTAGATTGGCGACTGAAACAAGAGACTACGAGCAGGCTACAAGTCATTGCAAATTGGAGGCCCGTTGACGTCACGTCGTTCCCATTGTGGTATTGGCTGCACGGCCAAGGCAGCGGGTACAATTAGTCTGCGTGCAGGGGAGAGAAAAAACAGAATAGAAAAGGCAAGGCTGGACCATTGGCTAGAAACTTTAATCGGGCGAGAGAAAAAGTACAGAGAGCAAGCGCTGATGCCACAGATTAAGCTACTGGTGCTGTTGAGCAGGTCCACAAACGGACCAATCCCAAGTGCATGTTGGAGTAAAGCAGCCAATGAGCAACGACTGCAACACTACGTTGCTTGCATTAGCAGCCGAGACAGAATGTGGTACACTGAACATCCACTCAGATTTAACCTATCGCATCGGTGGCTCTGTTTGGACAACCCTAACTCAACTCCACTGTGCGTGGATTGTACACATGTCTGATTTGTCTGTGTGACCGCTCTATGACTGTGTTTCTCAATTCGTAATTATACCAAATGGGAAGGGGTTTTCGTGCAGTGGAGATAAATTTGACAGTATTTCTCATTACGAAATTATTGAGACCAAGCAAACACGTACATGTATTTCCAGTTGATATGTTCTGCAGAGACGTATCACGTAGTCTAGTACTGTGAAGAAAATAAACACCAAAAATCGGTTTCATTGAATTATTTGTATTTAATAAAAAGGACAACGTTTTACTTTTACTTTCGTTTTCATTATAACAGATATTGTTGCTCCGACGAATTACCTGAAAACGTATTGATGGAAGCCTTTCACAAGTTAATTAAAACGATATGTATCATTGTGAGAGGGATTGATATGAAATAACCCCCCCCCGATCGTTTTATGTTTGCGTACAGTTTGACCATCATCTCAGAAGAATTTGCCTAGCATAAAGGTATTGATCGTTCATGATTTGTTTCAATTTGGACGGCTAAGTTAACTTGAGCCTTTTCTTCTAAAGCGCCGGGTATTGATCAGTTAATCTTAGCACGACTTATATTCTCTCGGCGATATCCACGTTATTTCGAGCTGTAACGTTTGATAAGAAATATTAAAAACGGGGCAACGCCGAAGGTTGGCACAGAATAATGAATTTGTACCGACATTGCCCAGAGATTTGAGAATGTGAGTTTGCTGTGGACGTACAGAGTGACGTCTGAAGCACCTGCCGTGTTAACGTTGCGTTGGGGAGCGCGCAAGCGTCTCCCCGAGAGTGTGGAAGAAAATTACCTTCAAATCAGGATATTTTGAAGTCAAAGAACTTTTCGTGCCCAAACTGTTTTTTTCCTCGGAGTTGATGGATGATCTTAGCCATCTCGTTATCATCACTAGCAATTAAGACATATTAGCCCGAAAAACAGCGCTTCAGTGCCACTGAAATGCAATATTTTAGATTATTTTCCGGCCGTGACTGTTTGAAGACGTGTCATCGGCAAGGCAAAACTCGAAGGCTGCTCTTGGTTGTCAACTGAAGCGAATCCCACGAACTCTACGAGAGGACTCGTAACGTCCATTAAAGAGGGGGGGGGTATTGGTGATATTAGATCCGTAAGTAATCACTGTAATTGTGTATCGAATATGCCCTAGGGGTGTATTTATGTTTGAGTTAGGCATCACCACAGGCGTAACTTCTCCGCTATTTCAGTTTACCGCTCTCAGATACTCATATTTAAACAAGGACCGATTACACATGCCATTAAGTGCTATACGAGGAGCGGGGCTTTGACGTGGAATCATTCAGAAGGGGCACAGTACTTTTGCAACATCGTGGGAATTTAGCGTTGTTCATTCGGGTCGTGTTTGTCTACCTCGTACGATTTGCCTTAGAATGACGTTCCAGCATCTTCATCCACCCCCCCCCGCCGAAATGCAAAAGCGACGGGTATTCGCACTGATATATTAATCTTCGCAAAGCAAGTTAAACAGGGACCAGTTACGCTCGAGGTTGACTTCTGACATCTGCAAGTCCCTGGTGATCACATTTGATATAGGCTTTACACAATTTATGAATGCAGTTATATCACACAGACATGCAAGAACATTTAGCCATCTAAGGAAAGCAAGACGTTGGTGAAGAGTGGCTGCAGTATTCACAGAGGTATGTACAATTACAGAGGTGTTATAACTCACAACGGCTATAGGCACACCACTGGCACCCACGGTGGGCTAACTACATGAGGGTAGCCAAACGACGAGACCTCCATCACGCTGTTGTGAGAGCTCGGTTGCCAAGCAAAAGCGCCGGCCGAATTATCATTGCCCGTCTTGCGTTACGGGTAATTTGTAAGTGCGTACAAACATGTCATTGAACTTGCTAATGGGTCGTTCAGATTTGAGCATCTGCCCCCCCCCCTTTGTTACTAATATATAGGGGGTTTTCATTCACGTGATTTTTGACGGTCAGCGTTCCATTTAAACAGGTGTGCACGGAAACGCGCGCGCCTGCTGAGGTTCTCAACATTCTGGCGTGCATGAAACTGCCCACAGAAATACACAGGTTCAACCTCCTTTCCATGGGAACGAAGTTGTCGCACCATGTTAGTTCCCACCGTGATGGTTCCCACCATGCCTTGCGAGATCTAACCCCTGATACGGTGTTGTATAATTTAAATATCCCACAATTTAGGATATTTAAATTGGGACTTTAGTCAGTGTGTTTACGCGCAACGCAGATTTACGTGTGCGTGACGTGCAAGAGAATACACAGGTGCGAGTGTGCATCCTTTGAAATACGCGCGTGATTGAATTTACGCTTTTGTATATTTGTCCTGAATAGCCAGTCAGCGTGACTTGCGTATTCTACACGACCAGCGGCTAGAAGTGAAGGAATGCGCACGCAACCCATGGAGTCGAGGTGGACACAGATCTCGACACTGCATGCATCTCCACAGACATGGTACGCTTCCAGGCATACCTTTGCCCGTCATGTTACGTCATTTGAACAACCTCTATAAACGAAATTAGTTTGTACTGCGTGAAACACAATGGTCCCCTCAGAAAAAAACTAATATTTATTGACATACAATTTGATAGTGCGTGTATTTTTTATTTTTTTAAATTTTTACTCGATTACTGGGTCAAAGTCTTTTGTGAAACAGACTGTTTGAAGGGAGGCCTTCTCGCACGAACGTCAGCGCGAGCGTGATGAAGGTCTACGATACGTCGGGATGAATGGTATAAAGCAGCTAGCGGCTTAGCCGTGGTAGTCAGTGGTGCGGCTATGGATTCTCAGACTGGACGTGGAAGTGAAAGAGCGAGTAGAAATGGACCTCTTGCTGCGAGACCGTCTAGCATCCTCGCAGCAGATGACCGACCGGAACGCCGCCCTGAACTTGGTGGAGATGAGGTTGTACAGGATGGGATTGATGGCCGAGTTGATGTATATGAGGATGCGGAAGCCGGCCAACATAACCGTAAAGGTGTGGTGGTTGTTCACCAACCAGGCTTTAACTGACTCCATCGGCGCAAACACCTGCCACATCATCACAATGCGCATGGGGAACCAGCACACGAAGAACACGGCCACCACGCTGGCCAGCATGAACACCACGCGGCGGTGGGCCTGCCGCGTAGCCGCATTGGCCATACTCTGGCAAGAGCTGTTCGAGGAGGCCTGATGCTGCCGGCCGCTACTGGCCGGTCTGAGGGACGTGTTGTGATTGGCCTCCCGCTGGACGGTTGCTACCGTGAGCGGCTCCTCGCTCTGGCTGCACCGGACGCGGCTGTCCGGCGAGCCGGCCACGTGGTTGCCCTCCATCAGGTACTCCACGCTGTCCCGGCGGGGCATTGAAGCCAGCTCAACCACCCGCCCATCACGCGACCCCAGGTCGCTGGATGACGCTGGCGCCTGCAGGGACTCTTTCTTCCGGATGGCGGCCATGTAGTTGTCGTGCATGCGCAGCGTCTTGGCGATAATGCAGTAGATGGCTGTCATGAACCAGCAGGGGATGACGAAGAAGAGACAGAAGATGATGGCGATGAAGGCCTCCTCCAGCCTGGTCTTTGCGTAGCCGGTGCACTCGCCGGCCTGATCGCCGGTGGTCGGATTCTGGCAGGGAACGTAGCGGGTCATGAGGACAGAGGGGATGCTGCTGAGGAAGGCGACCAGCCAGGCCACACAGCAGATGGCCAGAGTCCGTCTGGAGGTGCACGTGTAGTTGGCCTTGAACGGCATGCAGATGACGTAGTACCGCTCCACGGCGATAGCCAGTAGGGTCAGGATAGAGGCGTGAGCTGTGGCACTGTCCATCGTGGTCACTAGGTAACCTGAGAGTGAAAATAGAAAAAAATACAGCCAGTAAACGATCGCAAGTCTGAATGTATGGGTTTGACCTTTTCTTGGTCCACCCCAGTGATATTAACTTTAGATCTTCCTTTCACATGTCACCACTTTTGGACCCCAAGCAATTTCCAACCACCTTGAAACCTCTTGACCTAATGCATCTTGCCAAGGATAAGCCATCTTGACATCTTGCAAAGGATAGGTCAACGATAAAGGCGAATGCGTGAGAGAAACACAAGATAAAATAAAGGGCCTTTGGAAATTCCTCTTATTTTATTTTGTCTATCACGTGACTTCAACCTGCAGAAACGCATCACATATTCGCCTTTATCGTTGACCTATCCTTTGCAAAATATGTCTTTCGAGTACCTCCATGCAGAATGGCGTTATATTTATACGGGGGCTGATCGGCAAGTGAATGGCCAACTATTTCTTCGTTGGCCACGGTGGCTTTTGCGCCTAACGTAACAGGAAAATGGCGCGCAGTCGGCGGAAGACTTTAATTAAAATGCGCTCAGATAACCTAAATACAATAAGAAGTGTCTTCTCGATCACAACTCCCAGAGAAGTGCCGTTATATCCAATAAAAACGGATTCCCCTCCGCTCAGGTGATCCGCCAATTCCCCCAGCAAATTGCTGTCTGGAATGAAAAACAAACCGACAGGGCCTCGCCTGCAGAAGCTGTGTCCTGCTGTTTTCCACGTGAATTCTGCGATTGTGTCCAGGGATTCGGGAGAGTCGTCCGCAAGAGCGAGTTTTCTGTCTGCACATAACCCACCCCCGAATCCCAGATTGTGAGGGATGTCTTTTTTAGAGATCTTCCTCCTAGTACCAACAAGTTACCGTACCTCCTTTTCTCAATTCATATTGATTGTCACGCCCGAATGGCATTGATTTTTTAAGTACATTTTCCACGTTCTTTTGTTTGCTGTTCATTTTACCGCTGTTCAGCTTTTGCAGCCAAGACTTTTCAAGTATTTGATAAACATACATACAAATAAAAATCCTGAAATATGTACTCAAATGAATGACTGTTTTCGTTAGGTCTCTACAGATTTTACGTTTAGATCGGTTAGATCTAAACACACTGTGGAGAAATTGTGCTTATGGCAAGGATAGTCCACAGTCGCATAGTCCATTTTTTGCAATACGTTTAAGAGGTTATATTTTCATATGTGTCTGTTTTCACTTAACTTTATATAGCCTTTCATATAAACGTTTTAAAGGGTTTTGAGATCTTGTCTGACATCTGTCGATGGTAAAGTTCAGTTGACCTTCAGCCAGGATTTAAGGAGAAAGAAATTAAAGTAGAAAGGGAACTGACTACTTTTGCATATGAAGAATAAGTTGGAGCTGGGTAATTGATCGATCAAACTCCCAACGTCTCATTTTGGATAGTTCGGAGCATCCCCGCACCCCCATCCTGCTGCGTGCATGATTAAACGGAATCCGACTCCCACTAGAATGTAATGGAGAAGGCACGGCGAAGTATCGAATTGGTCTCAAATATGATTACGGAGACCAACCGGTGGTCGTTAGCAGCACTACGGCCGCGATTCATCTGGAAGGCAAGACCTGCGGCTGGCCTCCCTCCGTCCCTCATTCTTCCCCTCACCCCTCGGCCTTCAAGTTCGTCAGTTCTAGAATTGCGGTGTCGGTTTTAGTTTTGCCGCGCCTCAGAAAGGCCCCCGTTGGGAATCGATACGCCTGGGGAGTGGTAACGAATGTTACGGCGTAAACTGGGCAAGGCTAATCTGGCTAATGCCGGAGCGGGACTCGGACTTGTCCGGGTCAACTGGGGTGCACTGTTCCGAGCCTGCTGCGCGGGGCTCGATCGTCCAGCACAACCCCAGAGCTAGCGCAATCGATGATGGCACGGTGGAGCTTGAGGGGGGGACGCGGTTGAAGCCGATATGCCGCGGATCGCCTCGAATTGACCCGGTCCATCGACGGGCGCAGCTGGCGAGGGAGTGTTTCCCCCGCGTGCTAATGGACAACATTAGCTCATTTGTGTAACGATTGACACACAAGTACCAGTGTAAATTGTTATGGGGAGATGTGGTGTCGAGTTCTAGCTGCAATCCGACTGTGTAGCTTTAAGAGGCTCAGAAGACCAGCCTCAGAACGAATCTGGAGTGATAATTAAATCATGGATCTAACAAATTTCGTATGATGCACTGACAGAACGAAGCTTGTTTTTGTACCACTTGCCTCCTGCCCTTTTCGCGTGTCTTCCATTCTCCCCGTTTTCTGCAGGGTTTAGCACCTACAAACTGTGGACAAAACCTGACATTACTGTAACCAACGTTTAGCAGCCCGACTAGTTTCAAAGCCATCACTTTCCGTACTTCTGTGCTTCTCTGTGTGCGTGTGCTTGTTCCCACAGCGTCCGAAATCAATCGCGTACATATACATTTTATTCACAATCGCCCCAAGAATGTTTGCCCTATCCCCCTTCGCATTTGAATAGCCATCGCAGGAGATGACAACCACTCGAGGTTCCCACGCATTCCGGAACCGGTAAGTCCGCGCTGGCAGAAACGGCTGTGGGTCCCGTCGGCCACGGGAATCAAGTTCCTACTCAATAACCACGAGAACTCCTCAGGGGAGGAGGAACATTATCACCGAGCAGGGGCGGACTACCCAGGGTGTTTCCCATATTATACTCCATCCATTACAGTTTTCTTTTCGGGCATCGATTCGTGAAGCGGGAGAGGCGCTTCACCCCCTGCGAAACGTGTTTTATTCACCACCACGCGGTTCGACCGAATCGGCAGTTTGTCTGTGCAGTTTTTTTTTTTTCGAACTCCTTGACGCATTTATTTGCGCGCTCCCGGATCTGTTTTCCACATTCACCTTCTGAGATCCCTTCCCTCCGTCTGTAAATTCAAAGCCGCGGCATTTCATCCTGCAACATTCTCAAGTGGTTCCGAAAGCGCCGTGTTGTGGTGATATTATTCAGCGAAATGAAAGTGCATCAACATGACCTTTTCAGGTTCTGGCTTGGAAATAATATGTTTAGATAAAGCCAAAATCTTCGGGCTTGTGAAGCAAATCACACTTTGAAATAAACTTCGCAATGGTTATACAGATATTGTTTTTACCCTGCTCTCTTTACACCTAGGACGTTGTTTACTTATCGTAATGGAATCTGCATTAGTAACAATTCCTTTTTTAGCCATGTGCTGCTCCTTCACAGATTCTTTATTACAATGTTTGATTTCAACCGGAACAGCTTTTTCCTGGGTGATTTGGATCTGTTCAATAAAACTTGTACCACAAAGCCGCATGACGACGAGTGTGCAGCCATTTTCTCGGTCTCGTGACGCTTGGGCGATTGCCACATTTTATATCATGTCTTGTTAGTCGCTCCGAGATCCTGCAAAGAGTGCCGTAAGTGATATTATATTTCACTAAAACTCTTGACAATATTGAGGTTTGATCCCGTATACATACGAAAGAAAAGTCCTGCCGGCAAATTGCCGAGGACAAAAAGGCGCGAAAAAAAAATGCTCGGCAGCGCATGATAAAGTATCGATCGACGGCGAAGTAGTGCCCGGTTCACTTAGGGAGTAGTGACGAACTTCCTTCAAAGGCAGGGAGCGTAATTATACTGGGGGGACCAGAATCGATACCTGACAAAGGCTGAAAAAAGTAGCATCGTCATAATCGATCTCCGACCATTTATCAAGGGTTGCCGTGAATGGATGCGAGTAGGGGGTTTTGGGAGATTTGAGACGGTCGGGCATCAGGAAAGAGGAGACAGCGAGATGCGCTCGAACTTGAAAGACGATGCCGGACCCCGTTCCTCAAGCGAAGCACGGCAGAATGGTCAGCGACAGTATGTGCAGTTAAAGGGGGGGTTGGTATATTTTCTCAGTCAAGGCCACTTTGACTCACATACAGCAAAATAGAATCGCAGCATCATCATGGGATTAATGTGCTGAACGTCTGTTTACTCGTAACGGATTAGATTCCTAACTCTTTATGTACTTGTACGTATTGCAGAGTTTTGTTTTGTGTTTCGTTGAAGGACCTCAGTGCTTTTTTTCGGTGCCAGAATTGGCTTCTACCACTGGTAAAATGTCGTTAAACCCTGTTAAACTCGAATCAATTCCTTACTCCCTATAAGAGCAGGAATAGCTACCTTCACATGTGTTTAGTGATAAGGGGAAAGAGTTTGATACATAGTTTGGTTAAAATCAAGATTGCCCAACAATCTGCGATGTTGTTTGTGTATCCATTATCACGGTATGTTCCATGGGAAGTTCAAATTATGGATTTAAATAATTAAGCAGTTTGATCAGGATTTATATTTTGATTGTGTATGCTTGGTCTCAGGCTGTTCCAAGATTCATTCAATTTTTAATCTCACGTCGAATTTCTATCTTTTTTTCTTTACCTTTTTTTGTGAAACTGTGTTGAACGCGACATTTTCGAATCTGTTAATTAAACATTGACTTCCAGCAAAACGGCATGTCCCCTGTGCAAACTTTCTCGCCCTTCCGGATTTTTTTCTCGGAACTCCGAGATAGGAAAATCAATTAAAAGTGAATGCGAGTGCGACCGCAGCCATGACGGGACTGGATCTGCCGAAGGATCGCAATCGAAGTTTCAACGCTGTGCGGTTTACCCAGCTTTGGCCGGCGTGTTTGGACGAACCCATTCCCCGGGTTAGGTGATGGTATTTCCAGGGTCGTCAAGGGTCCGTGCTCTCGCCCTGGGAGGCTGAGAAGAACGTGAGGACAGGGCTCCCTGTTTCTTGAGTTCCAATGATTTGACTTTGGAAATGAATAAGGCTATCGCGTTACATCTTCACGGAGAGGGATTAGACGCGCTCTGGGTGCCGAGATTGGTGTGCAGTGTTTCACATGCCAGAGATAAAACGACTCGACTTGTTACCACAATTTGGCGATTGGTGGCATCTGTCAGTCTTGTAGCTTCGATGAGATTCTGCTTGTAGGCCTCAATGAAACCTAGAAGAACCTGGAGAAATGGAGTCCAATCTCTACTATTATGTCACCAATGGCGACTTAGCCTCAGTCCTTAGTTGGGCGACCCCCCTTTAATCAGCAGCGATAAGCAGTCTCTGTAGTGTTCCTTCATTAGATTCGGAAATTGACCACTTTTTCCACGTTCTAATATTAGTGTGGCGTGTGTGTCTGAAGTCCTTTGAATCTTTTCATCTCGTTTGATGCACATAAGTGCAGTCCTGGTAGTCCTCGGTACTTTGTTTTCGACGTTTTCAGTTGGTACAGAGTACGACACACAAAGGGGTCAAGGGATTTTCCTGTCCTCAGTATTCAGTCCTTTGTCGGTCTCTGTCCTCTGTTGTGTAAGTGCCTGTGTTTTAGTCTGTGGGAACGTGTCATTGCGTCTGTGGGAGGAGCTAGTGGATGCCCGCGGTCGTGCAGTCACTTTAATTTGCGTGTACATGTATACGCTTGTCTTTTGCATACATCAGGGCTTTTCCTAAGTGCTGTAAATCCTCTTACAAATAATGCTGCTCCTAGCGACCCCATATTAATCATTAAATCTGAATCGTACCTTAGTGGGGAGGACGGACTTCCAAGTCTGATCACTTGACTTCTTTCAAGAAAAGGCTGTATTCAGACGCGGATAACACGTGCATGTACTTGTGATGTTTTAACACGAAACCGCGTCCAAAGTACATGAACTTCTCTGTTTCAAGCGACAGTGCGGTGTATAAAAAAAACCTCTGGGTTTTGTGCAATCCAGACAGTCCCTCATGTGCTTGTTCTGATGACTTCACAATAATTAGGCGCCACCAATTCCGACGGGGATAGCGGGTGTTTATTTGCTGTGCTCCGGCGTTGGACGTTCAATTTGCTACGCCTCATTTCGTCTTCAAGTCCAGCAGCTGCTCTTGTACCGAATTTTTCTGTACTGCCGCTCCATCGGCGGACCCCAAACATTCCAGATCTTAAAGTAAACCTTGGAATTTATGCATCAAACAGCCCGCCGAAGGAGACACTTTTTGCAGCTGATGAGGCTATAACTTTGTTGCACCGAAGTATTACGAAGATCAGGCGAAAATTGCGACGCAAAAAAACCCTCTTTTAAATATCTGCAGCCTCCGTGGGGATGGCAGAGCTGAGCCGAGAGTACATTACGGCCCATTTGTCCTGGCCATTTCAACTTCACTGGCGCGTGGCGTCTGAACGACATGCACGTTAGATTGGACGAATGACCTCACATGGTGATACTTGTGGATCGCGCAGGACACCGGAACCGTTCATGTGTCGTTTAGACGGTGAAAATGCATGGAAGGCCCTTCGAAACCATATGTGGCCTTTTAGTTGGTATTTTTGCTGAGCCCATAGAAGTGTTTATCTTAAAGAAAAATTAAATTAAAGAGGTAAAAAAAAAACACTATTTATCTGCAGTGTGCGTTTCCTGTGATTTTATACCGAATAGTAGTTACATCCTCAGACCCATGTAGAACACACTAGCTACCTTCTGCACAGTGGTTAGTCGCACTTCGGTGTCCTTAACTTCAAGTTGAAGTTCTTCTCTCATCATTCAGAGCATGAAGGACGTCGGAATAGATAGACTTGTGTTCTATGTCAACCATTATTTAATTAACTTTTAACGATTAATTGTCTGTAAGTCGACGACTGTCATGTTTCTTTCTTGTTTTAGCAAAAGTCTTTGGCCGACGATTTTTACCCCTGCGACATTACCATATTGTCAAACCTCCTCTTTTACCGCCAGCAAACTATTGATGTCCCACAGGAAACCAAAAAAATCTTGATGAGACAAAATCAAATTATTTAGAGTAGAACTTCCGGTAAATGCTGACCCGAGGGAATGCGAGTTTGCCCACATCACTTGCGTTACTAATTGAATCAAACCGCTGAAGTACGAGTGCCGTATCTTTTTTTTTGTTAGAACTGAAAAAGGGTTCGAGAATGTTGCTAGCAGGTGTTAAAGTTGCCTTAATTGGCATTTCCAAAGGCAGCGAGCGAGTCATCAACTGTATCATTTATCAAAGTGATGGATGAATTCGGCATGTGAAGGCATTCTTCTATGTGTCAGAGTATCAACCGCTTCCTGCCGCCTGAGCGAATATGCCTTTTAATTATTCAGTGCTATTTCTCAATAAAAATGTATAAATGTCACGCAAGTCATTTAATGTCATCAATTCGTGGTCATTTTATTTTAAGAACGACCATTCAATGAAACACCATTGGTTCAGTGTCAGGTGCCTGCCATATCACTAGAATAGTCCCAAAATCTTCTATATTACCTGAGGCAATCAATTGCTTGCACGTGTAACCAGTTTGTATCGATGGTCGTTTTGAAAACAGTGGGGCCTCGCCTTAGTGCCACCCTTAATCAGTCCAGATTTTGAATTTATACTGGGTTGGAGGTTGCCCTGCCACTGACAAGTCCAGGACGTGTTATCTTGAAAAGATTCTCGAACCAAAAGCACCTTTCATCCAGTGGAACCAAACGCACTCCTGAGAAGTTCTGACTCATCGGGGGTCTCAATGGTGAAGTGACAATAAGGAACTCAGATGCACGTACTGCTGATCATATTCCCGAGACAGTGTTTTTACACTTCACCATTTCGTGCCAATGCTGTTATTGTGGTAAGGAACAGTCTGCGTCCAAATCTGGTGTCCACAGCAAGGTCTCTTTTATATTTCCTCGCCAGTTGCCAAAGCATGCGGCTCGTACTCAAGGGAGAAGTCCTTTTGGCTCTGGAAGTCCTTTCTTGTTACGGCCCTTTTGAACCGAAGCTTATGCCGAGAAGATAGCGAGGTTTCAGCTGTGCGAAATCCATTTCAAACTGAGGCTGCACCCAAGTTGCCTTTGCTCCCCTGGAATTACGCGGACATGCACTGAGAACAGACGTAGCCGTAGCTCTGGAAAAGTCCGTTTCGGACACGACTTGAGTGTCACCTCAAACCTTACACTTTACACCTCCTCCCCCGCTAACCTGACCGAACAACGGCCAAGTATCCCCGCAGGTGTTGCAACCACTCCACGAGAAGTAACAATGTGCCTCGTCTCAGAAGAGGAAGCTTACTGTAATTATCAAACTTAATAGACACCGCTGTGGCATTCTACGGATGGAAATGTTTCCTGACGGATCACTTGCCAGAACTCCAGCTCCAGCACACATAGACACTAAAGGAAAAAAGGAGTTTTCTGGTTTGGTCCTTAGGACACCAGAGACCCTACGCCTAACCCTTTCTTAGTTTCAGAGTATGTTTTCCTGTAAGGCTACAGGGTAAAGATATTTCTCATAGTTGAATACTTTCTAGGTAACTGGAGCGCTGCCCTGCTGGTTACAGGCGACATTTCAGCACTTTCTGTACTTGTGCACAGCAGACGACGGAGGTTTTTACAGCTGACCCTTGGGTTATTTTCAGATTGGTTCTCGACTCGAGACGGACTGCTGGCATTCAAGATGTTAGCGACAAACTTTGTAATTGATTGCAGACTGATCTGTCGTCCCGAGTCGTTCCCAATTGAGTTCCAAATCCCCAGCATCGGCGACAATTTTGGGGACTTGACAGCCCCCGGACTACTCAAACCGCATCTGCTCTGTGCGGTATTGCGTCGCTATGAAAAAAAAAAGACGCTTGATAATGCTCCCTGGCTTTTGATGGAAACGACCATGCTTTTCCCAGATGATCGTTTTGTATCCACTTGTCAGCTTCAAAAATGATACTGCTGAGAATTGTTCAAAGCAAGCATCCCTGTGGAATGTGATACAGGATATCCAGCCACTGTTTTTGCGCATGTTTTGCTCCCACAGCTCAACAATCAACATATTCTGACCTAGTTCATTTATATCCGAAAAATTTCAAAACCATATAGACACAGTCTGTGGATCATTCTACTTGATTTCTAAAAAGATCTTAGGATGAAAACCGATCTGAAGCTACAGTTGCTTGCTTTATTTCAAATTCTCGGTTTTGGCAGGGAGTAAAGTTGGCAGTGCATTGTCAATTAAGATGAATCGCGCAAAGATTATGCAACAATGTGGTTGATCTCCACGGTCGACTGACCGGTGGTGGGAGAAGCGTGGCGGGAGAAGCGTGGCGACGCGCCGAGTTTGTCGTCGGGGGAAGGGAATCGAGAGATGATCTCGTCTGTTAACAGGATGGGATATGAAGGACCTGTGCTGGATTTACGGGGATCAACAGAGTCAACCGAACTGTCTGTACTAATATCCCGAGGACGGACCAATTGAAACCCGCATACAGGGCGGGTCAAAATGCCAGGGAACCTAAATTGCAGTTTAATTCGATGAGATTGTTGGCGTGAGTTCGTTGTTGTGTCGATGACTGACATCGCGTGGCTTCAAACCACCGCTCGTATTTTGCACACGTCTGTCCTGCCCTCTTCCTCTCTTCCATTTTTGCCCAAACAGAAAATACATGCAACGTGTCCGTAGGGAGTAAAGATGAAACCTGACCACCATAATCTTTCTTGGAAATCTTTTCACATCAAAGGAATTTGTTTCATTTTCAGATTATAATTCCTGTCAAATGCCCAGTTGACCCTGGCTTATTCTTTGGCAACTGCTTTCCAATACTTAAGTGTGTTGTCAAACGTTGGGTGAGACTTACTATAGGCCTACCCACAGTCTTTCTAGGAATTGGCAATTTTTTTACCCAACAACTGAGGTGACATGTAATATTTGCAACAGTGTATACCTTTTAAACTGTGCACGTATCCCGAGTCTGAACAGATGGCTGTGTGCCATGTAAGAAATATATGATTCTTAAGCAGATCGCGGAAGATAAAGTTTTAATGTTCAAAGCAGTGCAAACCTAGCAACACTGACCAGAATTTGCACCTTGCAGAGGATGCGTTTTAATTAAGAATCCCCCGACAACGACTATACACACCATCAGTGCTGCTGACTAATGACAGCGACCAATGACAGGGGTCATCCTGGCAACAGCGACACGGCACGGCAGTATTAACGATAGGGACAATGCCTGCGATTGTGTAGTGCCTTCGACCCTAAATGACAGTGGCGATTTCCGTAGGTCCATCTGGCTTTGACAAGCGGCAAAACAATATTAAAGGCAGACTGTCCGTTTTGCAAAGCTCTGGCTGGCTTCTCTGGCACCACGCCAACTCACTGGTGACGGCCAATTACGTTTGTCTGCCTCACCCTAACGTTGTCCGCTCGCCCACTGCCGTCGAAAAAAGACGGAAGTGGTCGAAGTGCAGCTTTATATGATAACCGTTCTGTTTTGTTCCTGTCCCTCAAAGCATGGTCAGTATCTCCTCATCGGCTGGGAGCTCGGGGGGGGCACGGGTCGGCCTGGCTGGACTAATTGGCAGCGATCTACAGTCGGCAGTCACGAACGCTCGTTTACACACGGTGCCATTTGTTGCTGGGGTAATCGGGCCCAGAAGACGTGCATGCGTTCCAGGGGCGACGGGCAGGACTTTACTCCCCTCTGTGACTATGTGCTCAGGAAATGACCCGGGCCAGCTTAATTACCTGCAAGGCTTCTTGTTAACCATTACTTGATCCGCTTTGCATGTATCTTGAAAAAATGGGGAAATTTTATTAGGTAGGGACCATTTTGTATAATTTAAAACTTCTTCGTTGTAAATCCTCAAAGTTTGAGTTCTCCGAACTCCTTCGACGTTGATGGTGGTACAGCTGTCTTCCATAAACTTTGAATTTGCCGACTTTCAAAATGTTTGAATAGGCCTATGACGGGTTCAATGAGTGGTGTAGTTCATAAATATAGGCTTGCATTCGTGAAAAAAAGTCCGAATTCATAATACTGAGGGTGCTTAAGAGATGGGTAGCTCTGACATATTTTGATCACCGAGGTTGAGAAATGAGGTTGATCAACATGTCTGTCTCAATGAAATAAGTTTCGAGTACATTGTTCAAGATAACTACCTAATTAACCCTAACAGTCCCAAATCCTCCGATTTCAGTGCAATTTTACATAAACCCCCGGGACGGTTAGGTTAAGTTGTAAGACCTATATTTGAAGACTTATACTTTCGAAGCGTCTCACTAGCTTGGCCCGCCCAGTCAAGATAAAATGAAGTGTATAATGTTTCTTGAAAAGAATGGTCCAACTACACAGTTTTGTGCGTTCATCGCAAAGTGTATTTGCCTCAGTTTGTTGCCATGGCAACTGCAAGTTTTCGTGGCTCTCTCTGGTCACATCACAGTCTTTTTTCAGAAAGGGTGTAAGCAAGTGCGTTGCTATCTGCTTGTGCACGGGAGTTAATGCATACTCTGAGTACAGCGGTGATCCGGTTGGATGTATTGTGACGGCGCACTCTAGAATCTGTGGAAAACCTTCTTGGCATTCGGCGAAATTAACAGGGAGCATTCCGCAGGGTCTTCGGTTAATTGCAGGATTCGCGACTGTGCCTCTTGCTATGATCAGCTTTCTGTATCCAGTATCCAGTTTGTGCGCCAAGATTCGCTCGCCTTCAATTGGCCATGTATATCAATTTGCTGTCGGTATTTAGACTTCCGCTCTTGCTCCGGTTATCCCATCAAGACGTCCACATGATGTGCAGAGTATTTTCTCACGTAGGGCAAATCTGTACCAAAGCCAGGCTAAGTGTGCCGCTCCGCAAAACGCTGACATCATCAATCAACACGACAACTGAGGTTTAACTCAAGTTGCAACGTAAGCAGCTCGCGTGTGACTACGGATTCAACGAGTTAAACGATTGGCGGACTCTGCGTTTTCCATCACGGCCTTCCCTCTTTGGCCAGCTCTCAAACACGACGGCCCTATCATCTAACGAAGAGGCTAGCTTCACAAAAAGAGGAAGCCTGTCGAGAAAGTTAAACCCACCAAGAGTCCAGAGACAACGCGGCACCGTTGTCCTCAAGATTTGTGACATCTGTCCGAGGGAAAGCGAGCCGGTAAATTGTGAGAGGACGCACGCGCTAAACGCAGCGGCACTTGAACCTCTCGAACAGAGGTTAAGCAGCGACATTCATATCAGTGACACTATCATCGTCCCGATCTTTTATAATATGCATCACGGCGCGATCTATTAATGTGCAGACGGATGGCGCATCGGTGTCCCAAGGCAATGGCCGATTCGCTCGCGTTAAACACCAGACGCTGGCGAGGGTTTAAACCAGAAATCAAGCTGGCTTTTTTCAACCTTTCATTTTTCCCATCAGTCGAGCGCCGCTGGCAGGATTGGCGGTCAGATGGCGGGTAGATGACGTACCGCTTTTGGTATAGGGCATTGAACGCTGGTGACGCCTCCGTAAGTGGCCAAGGTGAAATGCCGGCTGTACGCTTGAGACTTTGGAAGGGATGGCAATCTACCCTATTTGTTTAGTTATTTTTACCTTGGAATTGTTTTGCAAGGTGCACAATTCGAATTTCCACTGATAGCCCCCTATGCGTCGAAGGCGCACACTGTAGAGACAAGGTTGACTTCTAAACGGCGTTCTGATTCGAGTCCCTTGTAAGATCGCGCCTCGATCCCTCCGGTGTGAGTGTGTGTGTATATAAATATAAGTGGAAGGAAAAAAAGGTTGTCATCAGAGTATCAGCCTTGAGGGTAATGCTATCAGCATCACCTACTTCAAGCTGACAATGTGAATCATGTGAAGCTGCGTGGAGCCACATGACGCGCCTTCAATAATGTATACACATGCAAGTTCTCCAGTAGCTCTGGGGAGAAGGTATGACACGTGTAGGCGCCAATACAGACGCCAGTGATCTCGAACAATTTCTGCACAAGTTCCATAACTCGGCTGCCGGGTTACTTGGGGTCGTCCAACGGCCTCCAATCCATCTTTCTCATAATAACGGGAGGAGTGAGCTCCTGCCTCTAGCTCCCTGGGCCGCCCACATTAGGGTGTCAGTGTCACCTGGGTCCCCAGCGAGCCATAACCATTCCACTGGCTAAGTGCGACCAGTACGGCGCCGGATGCCGCAGATGCCTTCCCCCGGTCGTATAAACTGTGCCAGATACCAATCGGGGCCGTAGCTTCCCAGCTCCGCAACTGACAAGTAAATCTGGTCCACATGACTCCCCGTGGACGCGTCTCCGTACATGTATTCATTTTGCAGTCGATCATGACGCTCCAACGCTTAACCGCGGCCTTCAGATACCAGACGGTTAAACTTGGAGCGACAGGGAGCAAGGAAATACTTGGCATTGGTGGTCTTGTTATCGGATAGCTATCACAGATCCGTGTCACTCTTCAAGTATTAAGAAATGTTCTTCATGTGTGGCTGCCTTTCAAAAGATTGACAAGGTCCGTAGCCTTGGTTCGAGTGTCAATCACTTATTCACAAAAACTCCACTTCAAATCGTCCCTACTCTAGAAACAAAAATTGACGCGTTACCCGATCCCAACTAACACCACTAGTCGTGATAGTTCCGTATAGTATTGGTATAAAGTGACTATTTAATGTGTGCTCGTGTTATTGTTTCAACTAGCTGGTAAATACACCCGCATCATGCTGCATATTCAAGAGCTGAGCTGCGCAAATTTCCTGGCACCAAGTTGTAGGATGATTTCTGAAAGAACACACATTATACAGATTTTGGATAATTTGTATAGGCCTACATTCAGACTCCCGTCATTTCAGAGAGACAACTTTAATCTTCTCCTGTTCGTTGGTGTGTTTTTTTTTTCAGAATTATTCTACCTGTTTCGATCTTAAACGGAGAAGGTTTATAGTTTCCTATACACTTGCTTATCCTTATGCCTATATAGAGGCTCAAGTTTCCGTGTGAAGCATAGAGTTACAAGTCACGTAATGATACTCGGCGTAAGTTACTCCTAAAAGCTAACAAATTGCCTGCGCAGGACCATCATACATGTACATGTATGTCCACTTCCTGAAGCGCATTCATCGGTTAAGCAGAGCCAACCTAAGCACGACTGGCAATATTCCCCCCTGTAATTGATTGGCTTGGTAATAAATTTGTACCGACGGCGGGTCTCAGCTAGATTACGCGGGCACGACAACGGGCCGAGTGCTGGGCGCGACTTGGAGTTGGGCAAAGCCGACCCTGCACCACTGGGCCGCTATAGCTTTGATGATTTTAACATGATTACACTCGAGCACTGTCCGTTTTCATCGTTAAAGGCCGCCGGTGTATAAAAAAAAAAGTGCGTTAAAGGTTCCAGAAACGATGTGGCCGGTAGTTGGTGACTGGTATAGCTGTACAGCACCAAGTGCTTTCTGTGTTCATTTCTACAGCAGGGCTGTACGTATCTACACAAATAATGCATCTGCAGGCTTGTGCAGAGCCGGAGTTGGGAGTGGGAAAAACCCGTGGCGGCGCAGATGTTCAATTTTTGCATGTTTGCCGAATCACTTATCTGCCCTGTTGTTATCTGTTACTTGTTTTGCCCGTAATTTATTCATTCTATAGGGCCAATATGGTATGATTACTCTGTAAACGTAAACGCAACATAATGATGATGCACAGAAATACCCCCGGAAATCCACCCGATATAGGCATATATGATTACTTTCCGGAATCTGGTACTCGCGTAGATGAATGGCAGGATGGCAAAGCGTTCAGACTCTTTGCTGCTTTGAGCGTTCCAATTTTGATTTCAGAATCTCCATCTCGTTGTAGTCTGCTGCCGCGTACCCTTTGGCTACAATTAAGCCTCTGACTCGAAGCTGTGAAATCTTTCGAGCGGCGTACCTGCGCAAAGGCCTCTTTCTAAACTTTCACCAGACATACCGACATTTCGCATTCCATACCCTTTTTTGAGCTGGGTCGCCTTAGTACAGATGATGAACGTTTTGTGGATCGCCACTTCAACCAGCCGTGACGTGGTGTCTGAGCTTCATATGCAGGGCTATGGTTTCAATATTAAACGCTCAGGAAGAAAATGCTCTCTAATAAAATTCTCACAGACACCAAACTCGTATATTGCACTCTGTGCCAATATATCAAACTGTAACATATTCATGGTGAGAAATCGAGTGGTCGCGTATACACCGCGATACCCTAGGCAGGTGTCGTCACGGCAGCGGGAAGTAGGGGAGATAATTGGCGGGAAATGGGGAGCTCATCACCACCGTGGCGGGCTCAAGGGCGAACCACGGGCAGGGGGCCAACGGGGCCACCCCCCTAACAAAGATAAAAACCGATGAGGAGTTTTTAATCAATCACTGTGAAGACATTACGTGCTGAAAAGGAGGTTTGTTTGTATGGACAGAGACATTTTTGTGTTTAGGAAATTGCTTCTGAGCAGCTGGTGACAGGTGCAATCTGCACCGGAGACACTGCTAACTTGTTTTGCGTTTTACTTGCGTCGGGGAAACTTTGAAGCCAGCCGTCTCAAATCGACCGCGACCCAAGTTGGCCCCCACCCGGCAGGTGCCTTTTTCTTCCGGTCTCAGATTCGCACTTTGGTTCGCTCATTGTTTCCGCAGACTTCTCCCCCGCTGCAAACCGTGTTCTGTGGGGGCTTGACGTGCAGCGGATAACTTGATGTCAACGTTTGTTGTCATTCCCCGATTGCCGGCTTCTAGCTGTGCAGTGACTCTTAAACCTAAGGTGCAGGTGAGGTGCGGACGTCGTTGTCAGGGGCTAGGAAGTAAATTGCTTGAAGGATAAAAGTATTTTTACGATAATGTACTGTGTCCAGATCGATTACGATAAGTGAAAAAGTCAAAACCAAGTGTGAACATGCGGGAGTTTCACTTTCAACATCGGTGTAATTGGGTTTTGTTGTTGTTTTGTTATTGTTTAGTTTTTCAATGTAAACACTTTGTTTCTTTTTCTTTATTTTTTTGTGTTCTTTTATTTTGTACGTTGGTTTTGTTTTAGCGATGACTTCACTTCAACAACGTGTGAAACCTCTTCTTTCGGCCTAAGCAATTTGAATTCTATTCAGACATCTTCGGAATCCTGAGGCTAGTATGGTACTGACACAATGACGGATCTTATTTACACCCGAACCAGAATGTTTTGTCCGCCCGGTGACCGAGGGCAATCATTGTGTGGAGCCTTGTTGTCAACTTGCCTCCTGCTTGTGGGCGCTTTATAATTTGAAGACTTAGTAAACGGACTCGGCGTTGTTTTCATTGAAGCACTGAATCTACAGAATTAAACATGCATTCCAATTTCTTGTGAGATGCAGTGCTCTCGATAAGTGTACAGCAGTAGCAGCTCGTCGACAAATTGACACTTTCAACCTGTTGGTGGTTCCCCGGATAAGCGAAGCTCCCTTTGCATCCCTTTGCTGGTGCTTTCGCAGTATGGCGCTTCAAATATAAAAGCACTCGCTATTTATGACAGTACACAAGAGCGTCAAGTGCTCGAGCCACAGATCCGTACCACCGGGGAGTTTAATTTATTGGTCGGATCGCATCCCCGACCCCGATGATTTACAGTTATTAATGGGGGGGGGAGTCTTACGCAAATCTCCGTACCCAGCGGGTGCGAGGCACGCAACGCGCCACTGGCTGCAGCACTTGGGTGTTGGGGGAGGGGGGTCGCTGCAGACTGCAGATTAATTCGCAGGGATCATAGATTCCCTCGTCGCAGAGTTGGCATTCCTCGAGACGCAGAAATTTCGACTGGTGTCTCTACATCTCTGTCACTCGCTGTGGAAGTTACTCCAGATCAACCTGTTTACAAGACAGGGTCATATACATCTGCCAATTACAGGTAAGAACATAATAGATGGCAATGAACCTGGAGGGCGCTAAGATTTCTACAAAACCGTTTCTTTCTGCAGGTCCTTTGTCACATATTTACTCCAGTGCTGTCAAAACCCCAAGACAGATGTTTTATCATCTAATGATCCAAGACGCGTGCGACTTCAATAATGAGCCCCGTATTTGTTTTCCCGACGGCTTTGCCGTTCCTTCAAGGAATTCGATTTTAAGTGGTGCAGTCGAGTGGATGATGATCTTAACGCGGCAGAGAAGAGGACCGATTTATGTAAACATAATAACGGCCTTTCATGTTTCGCAGGTGCCTCTCAGTGAAAGCAGCTTCAGATCGAGGACCACTTTATTGAGTTTATAAAAGCCAGCGAAGACGCAGCCTCAACGGTATACTACATCTGGGAAGTCAGATGTGAAAAATACGCCGTGTCTTTCATCCGCCAAAACTACGGGCTGGAGCCCTCTATTCGTCTTGCGCTGAACGTAATTGGCACATCACAATACCGCGATACGCAGCCTAAACATGTCACGGCGCATTATCGAATATAATTCAGCTAAACTTTCAAAACAGGCATTTGATCGCGTTTGATCTTGCCGACGATGCACATTTTTGTGAGTGGGGGTGTAAAAACGTTAATGGAAACCTAAGAATTCGATTTTTGTACGTGTCCTTGGGTATGAGCCCGACTGAGCTTAGAGTTGGGTCTGACGCGCTGTCAAATCAAAGACTCTGTTCACATGGATTGTAATTCAACATCGACCCCATAAACCTACCATGGTGCCTGTTTGAAATGAACCACTTCAACTTAGAAGCGAAAAGACAGATAGGTGGAGCAGTTTTCATGAGATTGAATCCCAAACTTTAGACCGGCTCTAAACTTGTTTGGTGTCATCACCAGTCTAAGCTATACTGACTTCAGTTGGAATGTGCCTGCGTTGGGCTTTCGTGGTAGGCCTACGATGCGACACAATGTATGTTCATACGTACCTCGTATTTGGAACAGCAAAAGGTGGATATCACGCCACCACTGTTAACAAAGGATCTTTGAGGAGAATTGCCCGTTTGGAACGGCGTCGAAATCTATTTTGGTTTGGCCTGAATTACGTAACAGCTCTTGCGTCATTGTGTGGTGCCATGGCCACAAAGTTCGGTCGCCCTGGCTTGCGTAGAGAAGTTAAGGAAAAGGATTGGTACGTGGATGTTCTTGGTTCGAGTTCTCCTGGGAACGACCAGAGAACACTGACCGAATCATCGAGTCGGCCATGCACTTATCGGTTCTTATCAGCACCATACCTCTTCCAAAAAGAGATCTATCCACATGACGTTACCGCAAGCCCCCTCTTTAGTCAGAGGGCAAGTGTTTCCCTGTGTACGTGTTTTTTCTTTTCTGTTTCAGATGCTTTCCTGTTGGAAAAGATCAGTTTTGAAATGTTATCGTACTTAATGCCCAAAACTCTTAGCCCTGAAACATATTTTAAGGACAAAAGCTCACTTCAGCGCCTTCACGATTAGGTAATACCGTGATGTATTTCGGCCCCGTTCCGAACAGTGTCATTTCCCAGCCTCGTTGGTAACATCGGTTTGTGGTGAGATCGGCTGCACAGCAACATTCGCTGAGCATCTGGGCATGTATACCTGCGCACAATGAGAGCACGTTATATCATTCATCAATGCACCCAGGTACGCCGCCTCACTGTAGTTACATGTCTGTATCTTCGCGTGCTCCTCTATGCATTTGGAGACCAGTTCCAGGTTCTCTTTACCGACTGACGAGAATATCCTGCGTAGATTTTGTCGGCATCACTGCACCCCACCGTGTTTTATCGAGGACAGATGCGCAGGAGTTCACTTGAACTGCATCGCATCGCGCTGCCACCCAAACACCCACAGGTGAGGAGAACTAAATTTGCCTCGTCACTCGTTGAAACCTGCAGAACTAAAATGCCCTCACCCTGTCTGGGGAATTAAATTCAGATGTCAGCGTGCATCAGCCCCGTCTCATTACGCCGATTGCCGTCAGTAAACCGCACGTGTGTGCGTGCGTGATGGCGTGACGCACCTCATCAACGGCCGGCGACTATGTCGTCAAAACACGATTTCCATATTTTCTCGACACCCCTGATATTTCGGTCGTTCCTGACCGCCGTGGTTTCTTTACTTGGGGCGGGATAAAGCGACGTGAAGCAAAAACCCCCACCGGAGCGGGACTCGTCTGCGCTTCAAGTGCACTGCTATCGAGCCGTACGTGTCGGAGAGGGTTTGACTGATGGCGAACGGTTTAAAAGTTCCTTTGAAATACTTTCTAAAATGACAAGGAATCAAACAAGCAAACAAAAATCATTGATGGTACTTTTTGGGCTTAAAATTTTGTCCAGCGGTGATGACAACAAACGGCCGTGACCCAAATTTAGGGTGATGTTTTCCTACCACATTCCTGTCAACATGTCGGTATAGTAATTGTAAAAGCAAATTCACTGGGGGACCGTTGTGAAACCAGTGAAAGACCGACAAAACTTTTTGTCAGCGTACTGAAATTCATCTTTTTTTTAGTATTTACGGGCTGCGTTAAAAAAACAAGCAGGGAGTTTAACAGAGATTGTAAGTGTAATGCCCTTTCCGCGGGATCCGCCATGGGTGAATTTCATTGAGTTTGAGACATTTTGTTGAGATGTTTCAGGATGTTATTTTTTTCACAAATTGGAGACAGTCTGTCTCCTCAAACCGTCAGGGAATTGCCGTCGCACGCTATTTTTATGTGCAAAACGACATAATCTACTCAACCCTTCTGACTTGAGACAACATTACGGTGCGTTGATGACAATTCTGGAAGCTCCTTCGTCCGCACAGGACTTTGTCCAAAGGTTATTTCTTTACAAGTTAATGTCCATAATCAAGTTCCGCGCTTGATTTTGACGTTTAAGTGCCTGCCTCCAAACACGGAGAGTTGCACTCGTGATAAGCGTGAGCAGTGTCCTGGAGCTGAACGATGCCATGGAGGAAGGGAATTTTCCTTTTGCGAAAGCCCTAAAGGGTTTATGTATTACAGGAAAGCGTCGTTTTTATGAATACTATGCCAAGCTGCCGTAAATTTAAGCGAGAGTAACTTTTCAAACTCACCCCGTCATCTCAGCCTACAAAGCGTCAGTAGTTTGCCACATTCTATGGAACCTGAGGCGGTCAAGGTCCATTGTTCGTAGGAACGCTATTAAAGAATTTATGTATCGCTTAAAGAAGGCACTGAATTATTTATCTATTTTTGGAATGAATTAAAGTCCTGTTAACAAAGGCCGTCCGACCGCACCTGGTTTCCTCAAGTAGTGGCCTGTGGCCGCTGTGGGATATTAATGGAAAGCGGCGCGATCGGTTCCCGGTTCTTGGCTCCTACTGGTTCAGTCGGATAGACAAGAGAGCAGTCAAATGGACACGGGCCATATAGACCAGTCTCGGTTTGCCTATAATTTGTATGGGCGGCCAGAATTTGCAGCAAAATCACCGTTAGGTCATTTTTTATGTTATTTCAAATTTGTTCAAAATTTACATTTGTCGGTTAGTTTGTTTTACTGTTAGGAGCCACTTGCAGGAAAACACAACTGTGGAGTTAAAAGAACAGACCTAATGCCTGCCACGCTCAAGGACATTTCTGTGGCGTTAACATCTCTTCATGTGCAGTATGTTCAGTGCGAGAGCTCTTCTGCGCACGCACTATCAATTTTCATAAAGATGTAAAATGCATCATGCCCAGATTTTGGACAAGACATTGAACTTTCAAATAACTTAAAGATCCTTTTTGATGTATGTATCACTCAAGAGAAAATGCACATTTTGAGCTGTAAAATCGACCCAGAAACGCAATCCGCTCTGCGTTGAAGAGCACCCCCAAGCGGCAAAAGAAAGATGGTAGTAAGTTTTTCAAGCAGGTTCTTGCCCGCGTTCTGCGTGTACGCATAGACCATACATTTAGGAACAAATTCGCCCCGCGTACTCGGCGTGCTCCGCGTCAAATGCATAAACGCGGGCCTGTTCGGTGAGTGCCAAAAAAGACGCCCTCTTTTGTTCCGCTCGGAACGGATACAGAGCTCAAAGTTGATACGTTTGGTTTGTAACTACAAATAATTATAAGAGATCTGTAGTCAGAGTCCACTTTCATTTATCAAGTCGTATTGAGTGTCAGTGAGGCATTTTTGCCTCCCTTTTTCTTGCTCTTTGGCCTCAGAAGTTCCTGCCAATATCGCACACTTGATGGTTGGCCCGCTTTTTGTATGGCAAAAAAAAAAAAAACAGAAAACAAAGCAAAACCGCCTCCACATCACAGCCAGGCAAATATAACATGAGCTGGACATTGGCCATATACGGCGATGCATATCGTCACAACTTCCCCTACTAACCAGCGTTGCGCTTACACAGTAACCCGGTAGGTGTCACTTCTAAAAAGGAAAAATAAAACGCCAGAAAGTGAAAACCGCCGTCATTTGTTGTTTGCCGTGCACCGTTGGTGTTGACTCTATGATCAGCAGTCCATTAAGGTGAAATTGAACTTGCACTGATATCAAGCCGGCCAAGAATATAAATACAGTCCACTGGTACGTTCTTCTCTTCAACTACTTGGATAGGCCTTCTCGTCCCTCCCACGCAGCCGTGAAAGTGCCTCCACAGCTAGACGAACACCAAACAGCGTAATGATTAAACGTCTGAAATTGTCGTCCGTAGGAATCGCTCTTGTTTCAGTGAGTTTAGCATTCATTTGTCAAAATCCTTGACCGGCCGATTCAAGACAACGCTTCGATGCTCCGACCTTGGATTCTTATGAGGGTCAACTTTGAAGGGAGCGTAAAACGAGGTTACGGCCTCGATTTGGGTCATTCTGTTCCTTATATCTTACCCGGATGGTAGGCGTGTTGCACAGGGCGGGTCGGTTATAATGTGTGCGAGCGGGTCACGTCTGTACACCACCCCCCTTGTTTTTGTTTTGCAAACAGACCGCGCTTTAATTTCAAGTTGTTCTCCTCTAGATGTCTCGAGGCAGGTCCAGGGACAGAGGAATGCCCCTGTTTGTCCTCTAAAATCAACCTATGCTGAAACTGGCACGCCTTTTGTGGCACACTGTACATTTGGACAAGTTGACAACGTCGATTTAGTGGCGTGGGATGCATGGAGCGAAACACAGCCTGTGTGTCCCTTCAACTTAACGCTGAAATACTGAAGAACTGATCAGCCCACACTTTGTTGCTTTATACAGTTCTGATCCACTGTCGTGTTTAATGGAACACCAAAATCCCTTTGGACTTTTTTGAACCACGAGGAAATGAGGAGTTCGTTTCTCCAGACACTTGCGAAAGATGCATTAGTCACTTCATTGAGTAGTAATCCGAAGTAATTTCCCGCACTTGGGCAAGTTATGAGTTATTTCGGGGGAAAGGGTTTTAGTCTGCTGAATGGGAAGGAGCTAAGAAAAAGATTCCTTTGGATAATGGATGTGCCCCAGGCCCCACCAGCCCTCGGGAAAGACAGAAGTGTTCGGTCATTTCACTGCCATCCTTTGTTCTCGATTAGAACCAGTCCCTTGTGGCAGCCATTAACACTCAAACTGATGAGCTTGCAGATCAATTGCCACCGGGAATGTTGGTTGAAATGATCAAAAACAATGTGGTAGTACACGTTTTATGAACTACATAAAAGTGTTGTGGGGGGTGCCGTAGTGGGGCTTCATGTCGTTACCTACAACATGATTTTAAGCACCTCAACAATCTCAGGATGTTGAGGATTCAAATTGCAAATGTGCTACAAGAAATTACTTGGAAGGTCATCACTGCCACTTCTCTCGAGCAACGTACGAGGTTGCAGCAGTAGTACCCATACCCCGGACCTACATGTGTACATGTACATGTAGTTTGTATGCATGATGTAACCCGTGGACTTCAGTCCTTCGGTAGACGGGAAGACGCATTATACCTCTAGCCAATGGTTTGATTTTGTAAAACGATATGGCACTGACGCAGTGCACATCGGACAGAATTTAATACTGGGCAAAATGTAAGCCCCATAATGTGACAAGTCGGAGACAAACGACGCGGTGTCTGTGCTGATGTTTCCGCGCGTACTCGGCGGCTGCCAAGAGGACGAGGTCATGTGACGAAGAGCCAACGGCCTGTAGCGATCGCCCATGGGCCTGGGCCGCTCTCGCCACGTGTCTCAATGACATTAGGAAGACCTGCTCCGGGAACAGGAGATGGGGTCGCTCGACCCCCCCCCTCCCCAGACTGCTATGCACGCCTAGCCGGCAGCAACGTGCTCCAGAGGAACCACGAACACACCATCGCCAGCCATTCCACCATGGGTATAGACCCTGCCGCGAGGATCTCAGATGTTTAAGTCGGATAACAAGCAGTACCCAGTTACGCCACAGCTGCAACTGCCAGGGGCATATCAGACGTTTGGAGCCGGGAAAAATGTTGCACCAGAGCTGCCATATAAACTCACTTTTTAAGACAAATAAAACGCGCGCCAAATAACCAAAGGTAAAACTTACTAGCTTCAAGTGCAGCTGCGTCGTTTCTGAGCTGGCCTCCGATCATTGATTGACTGAGACTCATGTTCAGAACAGCTCGTTTTGTTCATGCAGTTTTCTTCAGCGATTCCCGTCTGAGAAAATTGGATAAGATTGTCGCGGGCTAGGCCATCCCCTTTACAGTCTGGGTACATCGCATTATCACTAACTCGGGGCTCCGTCATCTTGACTTTGGAGTCCACATACGCGATAAAGTGTGTCAAAGTCAAATGTTTAGAGGACTAACCGCCGCGGCTCAAACGACCGAGAAACCCGTATATATCTGCCGGTGTGTGCCTTTAAATTTATTGAACCAAGTCTTTGATTGATGTCGTTTTGCCCGTGCTTGCTGGAAGCAACCGTGAGAGTCGGCTCCATCCAGAAAAGCAGCCAGTAGATACAAATACCCAACGCTCTTAACAAAATGAGGCTTTTACAGAGAAATGACCCTGTTCGGAAAGGAGCCGAAGTATATTACGATATTACCTGATCATGAAGGCGCTGACGTGAGCTTTTGTCCTTAAGGCAGAAAACATAAAAACCTTGTCAAAATCTTTCATTAGGAAAGAACTTGAGAAAAAATGCCTCTGAGATTAATGTGTGGTGGTCCAATTCAGGCCAATTCTTGTTGGTATCCTCTGTACGCAATCTGCTGATTTCTCATCAGCCAAGTTCGTCCACGCAATTAGCAGCCAAACTCACGTGGGCGGCAACTTTATAGCCCATCAACTCAAAAAGCCGAGTGCCTGCTGGGAAAAAACGGGCAATCATTAAGTGCAGACACCCTTGAAATTAATACGAAAAGCACGTTTGTTCTGATGAAAGGGAACCACGGCGATTGTTAAGGCGGAGAGCGCTGATTTTTAACAATTGTGCCGCGGGCCTGTTCTGCTCGATTGCATCTCACTGGGAAAAAACAAGAGAGAACATGTGGTGTTTGCATTTATAAAGAGGCAGAAGCACAGACCGTGTTTAGAATAACAGGTGCATTTTGTCCACATCTATTGAACTGGAATATCATTTCAATAGAGGGAAAGATAGATCTTACGTTATTTGTAATAGGAACGTCTCTCCGGCATAATAGAGATGTACGAGAGCCAAGGTTATACCGCAGGTTTGAGGAAGGAAATCAGCTATTGCGTTAGCGCCTTGGGCTCCCGTCTCAATTTGACCGGAATGCGGCGATGGATTCTTTCCATGAAATAGACACCAAATGACTTGAATCTCACAACCGTCAGCTGTGTCAATGCGTGCATGAGCGCGTAGAAATTGGGAAAAAAATGATCATTCCATATTAGCTTTAAGTGGGCATTGCCTTTACGCACGTTGGAGGAACGTTAGTTTAAAATGGCTCATGGTTATAAGGGTACACGTGCAGACAACAAGGAGAATGAGTGTATCCCTTTGCCAGTTGATGATTCGTGTGGGACAAAATGGGTCTATTGGTTTCTCGTTCGGCTCGTTGCTTCGTATCATGCACGACTCGTAATAAACTGATGTTGAAGTCAAAGTACATCATTGATATGCGATATTGAGATAAGAGGAGATTCCATGGGATCTATTTCCCACGACAGAAAAAAGTACTGAAAACAAAATAAGACATTCAATTTAAGATCAGATTAAAAAAAAATTGTCCAAATGGTTGATTTTTTTCTCAACCTTACAACTCATTGTTAATTAGATGGCGTTATATAAATAACGTAAAGAGATATATTTTAAATAAGAGTAGGCTTACGCTGTACCAGCAACTAATAAACATAACTATCGCGAGCGTGCTTAAGAGAAAATGGAAGGGAAGTATTGTCCTGTTAAAAGAACTTTATGAACCCTGGTTCTTGATTTCAAGGCTGCATTCCCCCAATAAAACAGTTTAATGCAACGCCCGTCATAGCTTTGATGCTCATTTTTGTAATCGAAGTCCGAAACTGAACATTGTCCGTTAGTTTGTAACGCAAGTTGAAAGTGTACAGGATTGAGACTCGCCATATGAAAATGGAGCGTTGACACACCACGGAGGGATTAACAATGAAGGCATCTTCGCCGCGAAAGCATCACATGTTATTCATGTGATGCAGTGAAGACCAAGGTTACATGGCTAGGGTCTGTAGAGTGTGGGCACTTGGGCGGCATTTATAAATTTTTAATCCAGCAAAACGGTGGTCGAACTCAGAGGAGGTGAATTTCTGAAAAAATTGGGGCATGTGCGACCTTCGGTTTGCCGTTTGAATACTTGGGCTCCCTCGAGCCAAAGCGCTCGAATGTGGAATCTGGCTAGCATCGGTCGTTCCAATCGGTCACCTGTATACACCAAAGCCGACACAAGCACCCGATCCGACCCCACACCGCTTGTTATAAGCGAGGCCTGTGCAGGAAAATGGCCATGCTCTAACGGTGATTATAATATATTATCGTATGATGCAATGCAGTATGCAAACTCATAAATGAGGCTTGTTGGAGCCTAATAATATATATAGCATATATAATATATTAGCATCACAGTTATTGCAGGCTATTTTGCTGCACAGGCCTCACTTATAAGTACCGGTGGGTAGTCGAATCGGGTGACACAAGAGTCGTGCAAACAGTGTTATCATCACCAAATTGTTTCGCTCTTGTTCGTACCAGTTCCAGCTGCTGAACAAGAACAGGTTCGAGGCCGTAATGAGCTTGAACAACCGAGCGTGTTTGATAGATTGAGGCGGCAGCCATGACTGGGCGCGATGACGTACTTCACGAGGTGTTCCTCCCCATTGGGGCTTGGTCGGAGGCGAGTTAATCTTACAGAATAACGACCAAAATGCTGTGGCAAATAACGCGCTTGTATAAACTCGGCAGATTCGAGGGAGAGTTATGTTATCTTTTGTTTGTTGTTGTTTTTGTTTGTTTTTATGAACTGTGTTGTTGTTTTTGTTTGTTTTTATGAACTGTGTCAGCTATATATTTCAGACGGAGGGCAGCCTGCTGACCTCTACCAAACTTGCACAAAATTTCCGCGATGTTTCGTAAAATGTTTCTAATATTAACTACAAATCAAGGCACCTCTCGCTTGAAAAGACATTACCCAGCAGATTGTAATCCAGCCTTAGTATTTTTCTCCGTTTTGGCATCGTGGTCCTGAAGGAACAGCCAGCGCAGGGACCGAGGAGCCTTAAATATAGCTACATAATGCACCCAACAAGCATGTCATGGAAAAGTACATGAGCAGTAGTTCAAGGATATACAGTTTAATGTGCGGTGCTTGAAGTATACTCAAGGCATACCAGCAACAAAATCAAGTAGTAACCACCGGAAAGGGTTGACTTCATGAAAAGCGGTAATACGTGCATGACAACAGTCGAGTAATCGTCGTGAAACATCGTCACAGAAAACGTCTAACGGCAGTGGCCGAATTGCCAACTTCAAACGCAAACACCTGCTCAAACTTGTCAGTGCATGTACCCTTACACGGTTATACTTGTGGGGTATTTCGTTTGTTCTCGTGTACAAAACTCCCACACAACACACATAAAAATTTTAATCACTCTAATTTATACCAAATTCACTTTCCTGGGTTGAAATTTCGACCGTATGTCCCTTATATAAAAGACTTCAATTTGCGACAAATTTTTACCCATCAAAAATTTCCCCTTTTTGAGTTATTTCCAAATATCAGTTTCGTGAAATTCTTGTGGGGTACCAATTTCGCAAGGTAAAAACTGGCCTTGAGGGGTACTTCCCATTGTTCCGGTACCCCACAAGGCCCCATGTATAAGCGCATTACACTTGGTGAAAACGATGTGACATTATATTACATAAAAGTGTGCGGAAGATTTCTTTGGCGCAGAATCGCCAATATGAATTTAAGTACAGGAGTTACGTTATGTAATTCTTTTAATGTAGGAGACAGACTGTAATTTGCAGCATATGCTGAAAATGTAGTCTGGACTTTCCTTTTAACGGATTACGTTTATGAAGGGACGCTAAACGACCAGAATACTTTTTCCGCTTAAAATCTTGTGTATCACATTGCCTCCACGACCAGTGTGCACTTATTCTGAAAGTTAAAACCCCAATATCCACACCAACATTTCAGTAGTAGGACCATTAGTTTTCAAAGATCTAATTAAGTCATGACCATTTCATGTCCTTGTGTTATACCAAACGTAATTTACTGATGAATGGACCTATACTTTCTAGCCGTGCGCTGGTAAATAAATCCACTAACTCGTTCTAGGTCAAAACAAATATGACGTGCGGTGGTAGATAATTGGCTTTAGTCCGGGAGAAGAAAATAAACAGCATACGGGTTGAAAGGTAACATTGAAAGGTAACGGTACTTTGAGATCCAGGAGATTTCCTTCCGCTAAAGTTTCGAGGAAAAAATATCCCCCGCCAACCGCATGGTACACCTGTTACGTGGAAACTGTAAGTAAATTATAATAACCAGTGTGTTCCCGGCATGCGTTTCACACATACAAAACATCTCTCCCAAAACGCGCTGCATGTTCTGAAATATTCAAGTCAACAAGCGACCCACGTCAGGTTTCGTATTGAATCCGTTTTTTATTTTTTATTTTTTGAATAATTACGCAATTAATGTTTTCCAAACACAATTACAGTGCCACGCTCCTGTCTCCGCAGCTGAGTCTCTGGGTATAAGATGTAGCAATGGTTACATAATGGTAAATTAAATTTATGTATTGTGGTTTTATACTGATGGGTAATTGGTTTTCGTTCGATAGGCGAAGACACACCTAACTGCTTAGCACCTTGTCTCGTTACGCAATAGTGTTATTATGAGGGCTGTAGAATATCATTATTTATCCGTAGTTCGTTTGTTATAGTTTGGGTAGAACGCGGATACGGAATGTGCTCAAGAGTTTTGCAGTCAGAGTAAAAAAGAGCCAACACCAAAATTCCTTTTTTAAACAATCGTGCTGATGAGCCACTGTTCTCTGTTGTTTACCCGGTGTTCATGAACAGATGGAAAGATAAGAAGGAGAGAAATCTCGACAGTTCCTCATGAACTCAGCTCGCTGCACGTTTGCATGTAATGTGCCAGCGCTTTGTGAAAAGCACGTTCGTATTACACGGCATTCTCAGTTCAAGCGCGAGAGCCTGCGCTCACTTGGGGATGTCCATTTCAAGTATCGTGGTGATGCAAGGGGATTTCCCCGCCCCCTAACCAGGGTTTGAACTTCCCCCGGTCCAGGCCGATTCGTGGGTGACATTTCCAAACCTTGCCCAATTCCACTGTTTTTTTATTTGGAATACCAATGTCAATTTGTCACCAACAGTTTGTTAAAGCTAGCTGCGCTTCGAACGCCGTGGAGAACATTTACTTTTACCTTTTTTTTTGAGTGCAGTCAAGTAAATTACTTATTATCACAGTCACCTACTTGAAATCGACCTGTACATCCGAAAACGCCTACTTCTCCTGAAGTAAGGCACGTGCACTTTCAATGTATCGTTTAGTTTTTATAAACCTTCGTTTCAGCGTCACAAGTTGTCAGTCGCCAAGTCCCACATTTAAGCGTGGGCCAGGGTCAACCGAGCAAAACTTGACATCACGGAGCTACGATTAGATACGCCTGTTTCTATGGTTACAGGATAATGTTCACTTTGACGTCTGCTCGCCGTTGTTGCAGCTAAGTCGGTTAATGTCAAGCCTCGCCTGCGATACCGCGCTGTAGCGAGATGACAAGCCACTTATCAGGGATGGCGACCATGTTAATAAAGTTGATACGTGTCCAAACCTGCACACGTTTTGTTTATAACTTTCAATCAATTACTGCAGACTGGTAGCAATGTGGGGATCGTGCCAGCTTGCTTATATCTTGATGTTCCCATCCATGTATTGACTAAACGTTGCAATTTACGTGCACTATTTTAATCTGGTATCTGCCAATATTGTTGTAAGACAGCATAATATTGGCAAGGGTCGTCAAGTCAACAGAATTTTCCTGCTGTAGTGTGCAGTTCGATATAGTGATACATAGAAAACGAAGCTAAAATCAGGCTCCAAGAATGTTATCGGGAATATCTCAACTGCTGTTCAGCGATCAATATGACGATGTGACCTGACTTGAAATGCCTTTTTGTTGTTTGTGCCGGTGGTTAACTCTGGCTTCATAATGATGTTAATGAAATAACAATAGAATCTAGTGAAAATTAATTTTATTCACATGTAGGCCATGTTCCGCGCAATTTTGAATAGATTTTTTAGATGGGTACTGTCAGCTTTCGCTCCCTTTAAATTGGAATCTGTGACTGACAAGGCTCTACCGAAACTGATGAAATTTATGACACGCATTTCTCCAGGTACGGTGTAGTTGTGGGGGTAATGACGTTCATTGCAAGCTGTTGAAAAATGGGAATACACAACCACAAGATAAGAGCACACGAGCGGCGTTGCTTGAAGACGTACATGTACATGCGCTGAAAACAGCTGTACAAAAGGCTGGTGTATATATTCCACGCACACTGATCGATACACCCGATGGATTAACTCCAGTTTGATCACACTGCTGGTGTACGATCCAGGTTTGAAAAGTGTGCCTGCGGCAACCCATTACGACCTCAATACGGTATACTCCAGGCACACCTGCAGAGTTTCGATGTATTTTGCATCTGGTAATTTTTTAGTCATTATCAAGAATTGTACGCTCCTCCGTAAGAAATCAATTTAGGTTTTTGTTATGTTTGGGTTTTTTTATCTGAAGGTTCTTTTATTCACGGAGTAAAGCGTGGGCCTTGTCCCCCGAAATTTTACAGTTAACAGGTGCAACTGGTCCCACATGAATGCACATCATCATGTCCCTGATACTGTTTGCATGTTGTACCAAAAGTAGAGCGGGCAGACCAGAAATGTGTCTTGAGTTTTCTGAACAATGCAGTGGGGAAAAAGTGGCCAGATTTATTCTTCAGAAGCAACTGTCAGTGACGTCATCTTGATGTCACAAACTTTTCGCAGCTCCCCGCATATCTGTAAAAGATCGGTGAAAAAGAATTCTGACATGTCGAACATTTGGAAATTTCAGAAAAGAAATTTGATGACAACATCATGCTTCATTTTTCACTTACTTTACATCTGGGCCTGCATAGTTCTTGAGCCTATCACGCATTCAGTTGGAAAGATTTATAACTTTCTAAAATTTGTCGTCCTATCACGTGTGGATAGCAGGCTTGTAAGCAAAGTCTAACTGTGGTATTGGTCGTAGAAGTAACCAAAAAGGTATGTAGAAGAAAATGTACAAAGTCTACGGGAATAAGTAAAACAAAGAATAATTTAAGAAAATGCTTTTTAGCACTGTTATCTAACACCCCCCCGAAAAAGGATGCAAATGAACGGCAGCCTTATAGGCTGAGTTCAAAACAGATTTACATGACACTGAAAAAGGTCGAATAACTATAACAATTCAATTTCGTACTTGCGATAAAAGGTGGAGTGTTAATTTTGTTGGTATAGCGAAGAGACCGTAACGCATGCATATCATGTTCGATCGTGAACCAGCAAAGTTCATTTCCGTCCAAAGGACCCTCTGTAGCTAAGATAATTGCGCCCTCTCTTGGTCCAGCTCGGAGCCCATGATGGACTAAGATGATGAGTTTGAGTTGGAGGATGACTTGAATGCTGCATTTTCGAGCAGGGCTGTGAGGCATGGAAATGTTGTTGTGCGACCGTGAACTCGTCACATCGTAGACAGAAATGCAGTATCGATGTTTGACGGTGAGGGCTTTATGTGGAGTAACACTCTGAGCTTTGTTCAAAAGGAATCAGTGTCGGTGTTGAAAGGTGGTGTTTTGCTCTCTCTCACCTGCAGAAACCCGTAAAATAATTTTGCAGTCGATATATCGACTATGAGATGAACGCATACCAAACAATGGACGCACTTCTTTGACTCGGCTTTGAGAATGGAAAGTGCACTCACCAGGTAGCACGTTTGATGTCGAAACTGATATATTAGAAAAAACAACAGCGGAACGTGTTACCGCACTGTATAAGATGAAGTGTTCCTCGCTACACGAGAGGGATGCGTGGTAAGAGCAAAAATCTACCTTCAACCTGTTTGGACTCGAATGCCCTTGCATCAGCCCCAGCCTGCCTGTCCATAGGTCAGGATACAACGGCCGCTTCGCCCTATTTGTAAACACTGCCTCGTGCAAAATTATTCCAATGCTCAAATTTATTCACTCGGTTTATGTTTTTTAGGAGTTTATCTCAAACGCGTTTCGCTACACGGTGATAGCACAGAATTGATATCACTTCAAAACGATTGAATTAAAGATTAGAGTCGTGTTGTTACACTTTTGAATTGATTGTTACTTTTCGATCAGCTTCGATTGTTGTGTCTTCTCCACTAGGCTTTTCATTCTGTTGTAACGAGTGTTATTGCTTTTACTGATTTCAAGGGAAAGGTTTATAAAACTTCAGTATGTAGATTAAAAATCATTTTAATGTCATCTGCAAGAAAATGTTGTCTTAATCACAAAAAGGTCTCATTGACTAACAAACAGCGGGTAATAGAAAAGGGTGTTCGACACGAAGCAACAGTAATTTTGCACTTTGTGATTTTTTTCTCGTGCTTTAACCTTGAAGACTTATGTTTGTTGAACAAGATTCCAAGTAATATCACCTCCAACAATACAGAAAAGGTCTCGGAAGAATCTGTTATTTGCGAATTTCAATTAATGACAGATACCTCCTGGCGTCGGAGGGAAAACTCGTTTCTAATTACCGCTTTCTGTGCGTGCCAAGAAACCCTGGAGGACGCCAGGAAAAACTAAAAAAGCTGCTAAAGGTGGGACGAGATTGCCAACTGCTGCCTTCTGTCCTACAGCAGTTTAATTAAGCAACACCCGACGGATGTTATCAGGGTCCGGGCCGTACTACGTAACACCCGAGTGTTGCGTCCGTGGGCATGCATGCCTCTTGTGTCCTTGAGGCTCCCGTGCCACCGGACGGGCCATCCTTTCCCTGCCGAGTGGATTCCGGGTATGTAGCCCCCAGAGGTGTCAAGCCCGGGACCCCCGAATGAAATGAAAATGAAACATTTATCGATTTGAATTCATTGATCAGCCCCGCTGGGTTTGCGGCTGGGAAAATATAATAGTAGCGGCAGTGTGAACGATCCTTGGGTCGAACTAGTGGTGGGGAAATGTGGCGTTTCGAATAGGCGTATTTTCCTTGATGGGTGATCCTTCATTTTCAAAGCGATCCAGGAAAATTGGATTTCTAGTTGTTACACACAATCTGCAGAGTTTCTAACGATCCAGTCTTGTATTGGTAATTGAAAGCGTCAGTGAGATTATTTTTTACTCAAGAAATTGAGCGGAAGGTACCAACTCTATAGTCCACACGCATCATTAACTGCTGACAAGTCTTTGCATTTTACACTAAATCCTGTATAGCAGATAAAGCTGATTTAGTGAATGGGATATTTACTATATGTTGGGAATTTAGAAATTATCTATGAACACGTATGGGAACTGCACTTTACATTGAATGCACTTGTAAAACCAAAAGTGAATGGGGTTTACATTCCCACCTGGGTTGTTTCTTTCATTTTGGGAATGCGTCTGGATTTCTCCGCAGCGCCCCTTTACAGCGCATAGTGACGCGCAGCGATTTCGTGCCAGTTGGGATGCTTGGCCCGTTTCTCATCTTTCGATCGCACCAAGAGGGAGGAATCTACCGGTGGTGCAACATCTATTGTGGATTTGTGAACAAAAGATGTCCACACTATGCAGGAAAGGAACACGTTTTCCCGTTCTCTGATAAAGAAGTTTAGAGGCATTTTGGAGTAGGGGTAGTCGGTCGTAAAAGGAAGGGGAATAGTCAAGGAAACCTTGTACAAAAAGCCCGCTGAAAATCGTGTTCCCAGTTCAAGGAAAAGGAGTATTTTCACTGAGTTTTCTTGACTGCAGGAAAAGAAAGGAATGTCCACACTATAAAGTGGGCGTGTGTGGGGGTGCACTTGTGCATGGTGCCTTGTGGGGTACCGGAACAATGGAAGGTACCCCACAAGGCCAGTTTTGATCCTTGTGGGGTACCAAACACAAGAATTTCACGAAATAAATGTTTCAAATTTACTCAAAAAGGGGGAATTTTCAAGTTTGCGACGGATGCACCCGTCGCAAATTGAAGTGTTTTATATAAGGGACATACGGTCGAAATTTCAACCTAGGAAACTGAATTTGGTTGAAATGGCAGTGATTTGAAATTTTTTCCGGGTTGTGTGGGAGTTTTGTACACGAGAACAAAGGAAATACCCCATGCACAAGTATACATATGAAAGGGTGTGTGTGTGTTGATTGCCCTTGGCTGCTTCGGTATAGCTTTACACAGCGAATCTTACGTCTGTTTTCTGAAATAAAGTTAAGACTGATCACCTATCTCTACGATATATGGCGTCGACCACAAATTTTCCATTTTCTCGTTATTGTAACAGACTGTTAGCAACAGCGAGCCATATCGGTTGGGCCATTTGGAAACTATATCAACCTATTCGTTCCCCGGTGTTCCAGCGTTTACTGAGCCGTGACAGCACGTATCTCAGGGAACTCCCCCGCAACATTAGTCGGTCAGGAATTGAACACACGAACCTCTTATTCGAAGTGCGGAGGTTCCTCCAACCCTCATATAACCCACGACATCCACAGACGGCGAGCGTTCAAAGTGCGACTACCTCGATCGGCACGGCATTAGCCGGCGGTCCGTGCCCGCCGCTGGAACGCGCGCGTGCAAAAAAAATCGAGCAAGCTGGGTGACGTGCATTAATACAGGGGCGGGCAAGGAAGCGAGCGATTTCCCGCGATCGTTGTATGGACGGTTGCCACGAATTACAAGACTCCAACTCGCCTGCTGTGCTCACCGAGTCAAAGATTAATAGGATGCGCCCGGAAGCTTTGGCAATTCGCGGTAACGTAAGTATGTTGTCAGGTTTCAATCTCCCCCCCCCTCCTTGTAGCTCGATTGGGCGTTTGGACGCCATTTATCATCGACGACGGGCCAGTGTCATGAATGTTGACTTAAACACTCCTTCCTTGTTGGATGTGTCAGGGTGGTTAATCACGCTGGAGTGTTGCTAAGACCTGGACAAGGAAAGTGCTAAAGTTAAAAACACAGTCGCGGTGCCGCATCACCAGCAAGTTGACTGATGTTTAAGCACACCATCGATTCCATTTGACGAGAGAATGTTTCCCCCCGTGAGATACTAAATACAGATTTGGTAGAGTATAGATGTAGAATGGGCTGTTTTAAGCAAGAACATCGCTCAGATCGTTTGCTGGCTGCTTCAAAACCATTTGATCCCCTTAATAAAAGAGGCCTCTTACGAGCAAAACATTCGAAACATGGAAGTAATACATTATCGAATGATGAGATATATCGATGCCGGGCTACTGAGACTCAAGTCGATAACGTGTTGAAGTGAGCTTTGCCCCCTTGATTGAAACATACTTCAAGTCTACAAATTGTTGTGCAGAAAATTAAATAACCTTTGAAACTGATCTTTCCAACTGGAAACAAGCTGAAAAAAATAGGAAGAATCCAGCGTTCGAATCACCGATGTCTTCCAAAATTATTTTTTTTACTTTGCCTATTTCTCCACGTATTAAAGCCAGCTTAACCGACCTCCTTTTACCTTCTTTTATACCTGACCATATCAGGAATGTTGCTGAACATGTGTCGCATATAATTCATATGCCAGTTTTGCTGCATTATACCCGCACGCTGTAAAAGCCACGTTTATCAACAGCTGCGGTGGGCAGGCCCGATCGGGTATCACAACTCGTAAATAACGAGAACACGCACAATATTTCTGGGGCTTGTATACAAACTCCATTCAAAGTTCCCCTGCCGTGTTTTGAATTGCGCCAGAACAAACTACAAATTAGAACGCAGGTCGCTGGTCGTTTAAAATAATGATGTTCTTTTTGCCAAGAAGCTGTTTGGAACCTACCTCTCACATCGCACATCGTTACCGGCAACTTGAACATAAAAGTTACAATTTTTGTTTACTGAAGTCAGTTTCGTGGATGTGGTAGTCATTTTACACTAGAATTATCTTCTGCAGTGAACCAGATTTGTTCATGTTTGTATATGTATCTCTGGTACTTGGTAGAACGCCTGCAACAAAAACTACCAGTCAACCGTACAGCAACTGCACGCTGCCTTTGTCAAACTGTGTGGCTTTGCGACTTAAGACAGCGAAGTTGAAGCACGCGTCGGCATTAAGATGGAGTGGGCGTATCATATGCGTGCATGATGTCCGTAAGAAATATGTTTTGCTATAACAGGCATTTTCATTGGCGCGTGCCGGCAAGATCGAGTAAGGAGATCACGCGACGAGGAGTTAATCATTGTGAATGTGTGCGGCACCTATACGTGACCGGGACATAATTGATTCGGGAGCTGCCGACAGTCACCCCGATGACAACCCCCTCGGAACGCACTGTTTGTCAGGTAGTGTCTACCCAGTCGTGTCACTCCCGCCGCACCGACCGACAACAAATCACCTTAATTATGTTCTCGTGCGTGAAATTCAAAAAAAAATGCTCGGGCTCTCGACTCTTGCGAGACCTTGGTTCTCGCACAGTCTCAACATACCTACAACGTGGATTTTTCACATATTCATGATACATCCGTTTTAATGCAATCTGTCAAGGATTCGACATTTTTAATGGGTATACCCGGAGGCTCTGCCTACATAGCCACTTGTGCTCAAAGATTAATGAAGTCCATTAGTGCAAGATACTGTTTGAACAAGGCTTGATCCTGAAACACCACCAATTGTTCTTGACAAGGAGAAAACGATGATAAATAACGCACGTTTGCAGGCATTCTTTGCATAGAAAGAAATGTCTTCAATTTTGTATTTCAAGTCTCAAGGACTTTTTTCCTGAGGCAAATTATCCTCAGAAGATTTTCTTGTCAGATAACAAAGGCAAACATTGCACCGAAAGCAGCGTATCAGTTTTGCGTATGATTACTGCATGGCAATGATGGATGATTTTTTTTTCCTTCTTTAATACGCGCACTTTAATACGACTTGTAACTCTTAAATACCACGTGTAACTCGTAACGTGGTGGTAAGGCTATTTAACAACGTGGTACGAGCGGGCATGCTGCCTACGTATAAAAGTTTAATCTTGGCATGGACTTACAATTTGTGGACATTGGAGTTATGAGACACACTGTCCAGTGTTTTTTTTTTCAAGATGTGTTAAAAAACGCGGCATTTCATCCTCCCAAAATGGTTGATTCGGGTAGAAAGAATGCAGAATCTGGGTTTAGCTTCGATCCACACACGGAAATTCAAAGGAGCCCTCATAATCGATAGGTTTCCTGTGCGAAGCATATTGCTTCTATTGTAAAGACTTTCTGACGCAAGCCTGTATATTTTGCGGTCTTATTTAATGCCAACGCAATGTACAAGACTTGCCCCAACGTTTGGAGAGTAGCGAAAAACATGCCTAGCATAGAATGAAACGTCCACACTCTCCACGCATTCCAGTAGATCTGATTATACAATGTAGATAAAAGAATCTGCCCCAGACGCCTCGAGTTTGCCCCCCAAATTGGATCAATCTGACAGAGTTATTGCGCCGCGATTGTTCAAATATTATCTCTGGCGAAACAGGTGTTCCTTTTGTTGGTTTTTCACTCCGATGGCCCTCTGCCGTCCACTCGTTACCTCTTGTTGGACTGTTGCCGTTGGTGATGTAGATTTTAAGATTGAACAAGTCCGGGTTTTTAATGCCAGCTTGACTGCTACTGCAGAGCGCAGAAATTCGATAAGCGCACAAACAATACCAGCGAAAACAGGTTATTGGGTAATGTGTAAATTGCACTGGCGACTGGCTCTCAGCCATTTTAGCTTAGATAACTACAGGTATTTACTGAGCAGCAATTTCGTGCCGGGCCAATCTCTGAAATCGGACCGCGTTGATTTGCACCGTTGTTTGAAAGCACACATACCTTTAGCGGTTGACGCCGCGCGGGTATTTGCCGTTGACATCACGCTTTCACCTTCTTCTCCGCGCAGAAGAGAAAACGAACGCGCATTTCACCAAGGCGCTGCGGTGCTTCGAACTGGCAAAGGTTGTAACACATTTTAAGCATCGGTGAATACAGGCGATTCACAAAAGAGCGCCTCCAGGAATTTTCAACGCATTGGCAAATCACAATGCGCGAAATCTGTCGACCCTTTCCAAACGGGCATTGGATTGACTGCAGGTTTCGCGCATTCTGATCGGCCAGTGCGTTGTAAACTCTGGGAGGCGCACTTTTGTGAATCGCCCGTATTTTGTGACGTGAGCAGGTACGCGCTTTTGCGTCAAGCGTGAACCGGCAATGATTCCGTTTGAGTACGCTCTGGCTGGTTGAGCATGAGATCCGTTGGGCTGATCTCAGAGCTGACAAGTTATACTAGTGAAATGGGAATTCATTTTCGCGTGCAGTTTCAGAAAGGAGAGCACGGCTTTTGGAGGGAAATATTGAACTTGAACGCAATAAAAGACTTAATGGTTTCCCCTCCCTTTCTTCTTCGGTGGACGGAATAAGCGTCTCGATTCTCTAGAGTTAAAATCCCTTCCCCTCCCGCGCTGAGTTATACCTTAGTTACAGATAGGGCAGTGATGACTCGTACAAGATTTAGTTATACTCTCACACCAATCCAACCACATATCGACTTTTCAAATAAGATTGTTTTGTACTTACACATGAACTCGCCGAGAACCCAGCCGGGAAAGTACAGCTCCAGCAGAGAAGGTGGCATGCAGACCAGCATGACCATCAGGTCGGCCAGACTAAGATTGACCAGGAAGTAATTGGTGGAGCTCCGCATGTCCACGTTGTTCCAGATGACGATGGCCACCAGGGCGTTGCCCGTCACCCCGAAGAAGGAGATGACCGCGTAGGCTACCGTAATCACCACCACCATGGCACTAGGCAGCTCCGACTGGAAACACATAGGCTCCTCTTCGGTGGGGCCCGCCGTGCCGTTATCGTCTAGGAAGCTGTAGCCTGTGAAGGTCTGATTACTACTGGTACTACTCGACGCCAGAGTGGTGTAGCCGGAGTGCATTTCTGAAGTCCAGGTCGAATTCTCCATGTTTGCTGTCTTGGTATGGGAGGTTATTCCCTATCGAAGCGGCGGTTTTGCTTCAGATGACCCACAACACAGAGAACTTGGAGTTGAGATTCAAAGTGTCGTGGTGAGAGAGCCGCGTAGCAGTCTTACGTCACTCCAAAACAACATCGAGGAAAGCGACAAATTCCAGTGCTAATGCCGTCTCACGTTGGAGCAATTGCTGTCAGATACCGTAGCGCTTTATTGTTATCTGCGGATGTGCCCATTTTCAGTTGTACCGTTTCAATGGTGGCCGAGCACACGCGGGACGCCTGCCGAGACACGAGCGCTCTCAGTACACAGCTGACGGTTAAGCTGGTTGTGTGCGTACGTTTTATACCAACACTCGTTTGTGGGCCGCGCTTCAGATGGACACGAAGCGCATCACTTGCGCATCACTGTCATCGGAGCAGATGGTGATCCGTGCCGACTGCTCATGCGCAGAGGGAAAGCGGGGGCGCTTTCCTCGTACTTGAAATGCGGAAAAATACTCTTTGAAAGAAACTATTCGTGTAAAGAGCGTGTATTGTTGGGATTTATTTTTCATGAATTGGCATGGTCTGCACCTTTTATTTAAATTATCTTGTTTCTTTTCTTAAAGCTTTGTGTTTCTTCTCATGTCTGCATTATGCTTGATCGTCTGGAGGAAGTTTTTTTCGAGTACTGTTTTCTGAAATGGATGAGGGACATCTTTTCTGAAGCATCCTTCCTTACGTTTGCCACAAATCAAAGGATGCACGACCCAAACTGTCCTCTAGACTTTTAGTGCCATAAGTATCTGAATTTTTCTGTCTGTATTTCGGCCAAGTTCGGCTGAGATGAAAGTCGTGTGAAGAGTGACAAGTTAGGCCCCGGGCAGCGTGCTGCCCGAACCGGTTTGTATGAGCTGTCACCGCTGACCTCCGCCCGCCCGCTGGGGCTCGCTGCTAATGGACGGCTCGTCATGAGTTATTAATGACCGTCAGTTAGCGGGAAATGCCAAACAGTTATGACAGATTGCCGATTCTCAGTCACAGCTTTCGAGGCATTCTATGGCCGGGTATCAAGTCAAGATCGGGGTTGGGGCCTCGTGCCGTCTTGAATCATTGTCCTTAGGCATCCTTATACGGTGAATTCGGTTACACATTAATGTCATCGGGAATACATATCTATTTACACACCTGTCGCTCGAAAAGAAACGCGTCATACGGAAGCCGTTGTGATCTATCTTTGCAGGTTATTGAAGGTAGATATTGATATGTTATAACAGTAAGAGAATTATTATATTGCACCGAGAGAATTGCATGGAATTACTTGGAATGATGCCATGCGCGTGCTAAGTCTTCTTCCCCGGTGAGTTTGAACGAACAGCTCCGTAGCCCGAGGGGGGCAAGACACTCCATTATTTGTGACAAAAATTGACTGCTCATCTTCGCAACCACGATTCATTTAACCGCAGAGGCATTGAATGACCCGTTTTTTTCCATATTTTGATCTGCTGCCCAAAAGGCCACGTGGCACCTCGGGTAACACGCTTGTCCCGACAGGTACAACGGTCTGTGGCCGTTTCCGTTAACTGGGGATCGTTCCGAAAATACAGTCTGGCACACATCCGTGTAAGCATCGTTTCAGTGTCTTGAATTTCCTCCAGAGCAAATAAAAGAGAAAAAAAGCATACCGGTTGCAGGCAGTGCCACCTGTCCCGTACTTTCAACCGATTGTCATCGGGTTTCTTGGGATCAATCTCATCCAATTCCGGGGATGAAATTACCGATGCCTCGCCATTTTCGATGAGGAGATTAAAAAGAATACACACATACAAAAATTGAAGTACCCTTTGGCAGATATTTGTTGTGGCACGAATATTCACCAGCGTGTTTTTGATAACGACGACGCACCGTCCGTCGTTTACCGTGTGTTTTGTCACAGACGCTCTCGCGGAAAAGCCATTGACTAGTTTCCAGCCGTTTTTTTTTCTCCCCTTTTTGAAAACCGATGGGTGATCCCATATGCCACTCGGGAACGCATAGTCGGAGTTGCACCGAATCTGACTAATTTACCGATGACAAGGAGGCCAAGCAACCCATTTTAGTGAGTCCTGTACTTTCGCTGAGTTTTGACTCAATACCAAAATGTACACACTTTATAAGGCTGAATGTTTTTCTTTAGTTTGTGTTTGGGTAATCAAGTTCCAAGAAGTTGTGTATTTCACGGGCCTAGTTTGCTATTCCCTGAAATATTTCAATGCCCCTCTCGGTTTTGCTTTGAAATACTGGATGAATCAGTGGACGCCACCAGAAGAATTATTGCGTATCTTCGATCGAGGCAGATGAAAAATTACACCGTGATGTAATTTCGATGGGAAGAGTCGCGAGGTCAAGTGACTTTCCTGTTTTCAGGTCAAGAACTCTCTTGAGGAGTCGCCGCTTGTAGTGTTGACGCGAGGAAATTCAATACAAACAGAGTCGTGCAATCCGAAATTAAGAATTCAAATTGGGTCACGGTTTTGCATTTTTGTCTACCTGCATTCCGCAGGGTCTAATTTTAACGCAAAAGTGAGAGAAATCACTCCATCTTGATAGATTTAAGCTATCGGAGAAATCACTGGCCAAATTTGAAATGAAAAAAAAAATTTGGGAGGATTCAGCTTCGGCTCATAGGGAGCGCCCTCGATATTAACCAGGTGCTAAATTCAGAGTGAAATTCCATGTATTAGTTCTTGTTTTGGGCCAGAGCAGAAAAAAAGAACATGTACATCAATGGGGATGTCTTATAGGCCTAGCTCGAATAGCCACTGAACCGAGTTTCCTATAAATTGCCAAGGCTAGGGGATTCAGACGGCTGTAAGTTCCCGATCGAGGTTTGCGTATTTTTATCCGCAACGAACCCAAGTTTTTTATCGTTCGGAGAAATCTCCACTGGGATTTGGACCTATGGGGAAACTATTCATACCGCTCAAATCAGAAGGCACGACGTCTTCAAAAATCTGACGCCCCGGTCAAGATTTGTTTTCCGTACCGCTCTGATATGTATCACTCGTAATGACACGTCGAACGTGTTCATCGCTATATTTGATTGTCGTTCACCACCCCCTCCGGCCTTCCCTATCCCAGCCCACCCTGGCCCCCTCACGACACACGCCTACACGCACACACTTCTCGAGTACAAAACCCGGGGTGAAAAAGAAGTTGAGAGTGTCAACAGAGCTGTTTGTTTACGACGCACAATAATGGACCGCGAACGCGAGTCGACGAAGACCGCGAATGTTTGCCGCCGCAGACGGATGGCCGCGTGTGCAATGGCGGCGCATCCGGGCACACCACGCTTGATGTTTGGCGAGGGCTCGTCTCACGTACGGCGAGCTAGCGGTAAGAGGGGCCATTTGAAGTGGTGATGAAGAGACCCTTCAATGATTGTAGGTTACAGTGTTCAGGTACTAAGTGAGAACAAATACCAAATGACGTATTCCAGCCCGTGGTGCGTAGAGAAAAAATTTATAACAAATCAGAAAACAAACCGAAAACTGATACCACTTGCATTCAGTGGCCGCGGCACACGATGCAAATATCTCCGCGCGCTTTTTTACTGGTTTTCCGCAATTACGTAATCCAGGATGGGGGAGGGTGTCAGGGGACATGGCCATCTTGTTGGGGCACTTGGGCTGACTGTAGCCGGATGGCACCGTGTTTGATTGCATGAATATTAACAAGTACACAATTGCTGAACTTAAAATGATTTTAATAGGCACCATCTTTTTAGGGCAGGTGGCACATAGGATCCAATGACTTGATAATATATTGTAAGAGGAACATCTTAAGTTTTCGCCCACGCCACTGCTTACCTCATTACATTTTTATGCAACTCTCTGAAGTAAGGGATATCAGAATAAATGTGAATTGAATTGAATTGACCCATGTATTTACGTTGCTGCATGTAGTGCGCATGCGCCGTACTGTGATGTCATCCTCGCCACTTTTTTGCGGTCATTTTGGAGTTCATGCACTGTCTGCGACTCAACCAAGTGTGCTCTCGACTCTGCTGTCCAGTCAAAGAACGACCATGCTCAGACTGACACCGCACTGAAAGTTCTCAAAATACGTTTTGAAAAATGTCCCATATTGCCGCCCCAAGCATTAAACAGTGGCGGTTTAGAAGCCGTGGTTTGGCGCCATCAACGGTCTCTTGAGGAGAGAGGCTTACTTTGGCTCGTACCAAAGACTGTCTCCAGTATTGTTGATGTGACAGCGGATCTTTGTGAAATATTTTACCCAGTACAGGGCAAGCAAACGGCAGGTTCATGCACGTGCAATAAGTGCGCAGGCGCCATGCGCACAGTAGCGGGTGTCGCCCAAGTAGGCGCTTTTAGTTCACAGTCCATACCCGAGACCTTGAATGATATCACGACACAAAAGCGGTCTATATTTTTGTCTGACTTGTTCTACAAGGTCTAATCCAGTTTTTACCAGAAGGGGGCGCCCTCATCAACGATGGAAGCGAGTGCGAGCGATTGAAACGGGGCCTTCAACCTCCGTTTTAAGACTTTCCCAACTGAATCACACTGACCCAGCGAGTTTTAGCGGGAAAACTAGGCTGTGGACGTGGGAGGGCTCCACGGAATTGGGACAAGAGAAAAAGTTGAACGCCCGGCCGGCAACATGTCCATTAGAAAAATGAAATTTGTTGTCAACCTACCGTGATCGTTAATGGCACCACGCAGGAGATGGTGTAAATCCTTCGCACGCGACGATCAAAAGAGTTTTTTTCCCACTTGTGTTGACATGTAGATAAGTTTTCACGTACATAAGTCGATTGCAATAGAAGAGACTGTTGCACATTTACGACCAAACAAACATCCATTGTCATCCCCCCCCCCCGGATCATCGCCCGGATCTGCACGGGTTTCGAAATGAAATTGCTCGCTACAAAATGCACAGCTTGTTGCGTTGAGACGTTTCAAAGTGGAAATGTGATGCATGAATATCTTGACCGTCGTCAAAAGAGCAGAGTATGTTACTTACCTGCAAGAAAACCCACACATTTTGATGGGATGTATTTGATGTATTTCAGCGAGTTGTGTGTTGTTTGTTTTTTATCTATGTGCACAGACGATTTCTGTTCAATGTCTCGTGAAAACAATTCCCCCTGCACGTACTCCGTCATACCCCTGCCCCGATGGTTTCCGCGCTGTATTATAGCAACACCCCTCCCTCCTTTCAACGACTCCCGTCGTGGTTCCATTGCCATGGAATACGACCCACCGGCCCCGCGCAACCCCATCAGCGCGCGGTGTGAGCGACACGCGTCGCCGAAGGAAAGGAACTCCCAATCTCAGAAGCGGAGGGGCTAACACCTGATGTGTCACCGCCCTGGATTATTGCTCAGTATCCATCGCAAAGCCGGCAGTGACTTAGACTGATGACCCAAAAGGGTGTTGAAAAGACGGATTCCAGCCATCTCAGCCTGCCCTTTGAGGATGCATATCACACTTCACGAGAGGAAGTGATGATTCATTGGTTAAAGAAGAGTGGGCACTGGTGATATCAATGCCAAAGATTTCTCAACAAATCGTCTTTTTAATCAGACGTACATGACTTTGTACATGAATGTCTCTAAAACACACATACATGTGCATCAGGCCCATACATTTGTTTTCTTTTTTTCTTGTTTTTTCTTTTTTCTTTTTTTAGTGAGTAAAAAAATAAGTGCGTAAAATGCAGTTTTCAAATCGCTCCCATGTGAGCCAGAATATCTTCCTTTGGTTGATATTTCAACCAAAATGCCTTTTATTCAATTTGCGACTCGTATAGAGTGTGCCTTGTAGATTCCTCCTTTTTGGGTAACTTCCAAAAATCTATTTCGTGAAATTTTTTTAGGGTACCGTTTCAGTATCCAACAAATACTAGGATTTTTTGGGGAGATATGTCCTCTCTTTCTGGTATCCCACAAGGCTGTATAAACGCATTCGTACATTGCAAACTGTGGACATTTCCACTGACCACACACAAAAGCATACAGTCTGAAATAATACACGAATGATCGTTACTGCATGCAACATGATATGTCCGGCTTCAACTTTTACACTTGTATGTAATCGTTTATCCAAGTCTGTCACTGCGCCGTTGCAGTTTGAAGGAATCTGACCCCTTTTATTTAGCTCGTCTGACAAATCTGGTGTAGTCATTGCACGAGAATGTGGGGGATCGAGTTTTGCGTTTTTCAATTTTTAGGCGCGCTGAACGAAAGAAATGAAACTTCTCCGGCGAAAATTTGAAAAACACTTCGCAGCCTCTCGTCATTTTCGTTCCACTGGCAAGCCGACCTGTTGGCATTTACCCCAAAGTGACCTCCAAGCTTCATGAAATTCTGCCTTAAGCTCCTTCAAAAAGACAATCTTAGAGATCGAATGCCAGTGTCTCGTCTGGCGATCGAACAGGAAATCGTCATGCTCACTGATCCAGAACATGGCCTATCAAGTTCACGCCGTTAACCTTGAGGTAATATGAAACTACCATCTCATGCCTCGTGGCAAAATCCATTAGTTTCTGAATGAGATGTGCTGAACGACGGACGGAACCGAAAGATGTCGCATTGTTTCCCGAGGAAGAGCCGATAAGCGTTCATGAAGATTGTGACTCGGAGAGCACCCAAATCGGTCCCCAACACAGTTTGCAGCTATGGGTGTGTTCGCGCGGTTACTGCTGTAAACATGAGTAGGATGCGTGTGCCTTACACTCGCGTGCAGGAGTATACTACGGAAGCGTACATAGGACAAAACTGAAAAAAATGGGCCTGCTATTTCGCCCCGGCGAAATACTAATCTGCCCAGGTGAAATATTAATCCGCCTGGGCGAAATAGCATGCCCATTTTTTTCAGTCATGTCCTATATATGCTTACGTAGTATACTCCCCCCCCCCCGTTTATAGCGAGAGTTTACTATTGCTGACCCGCGGGTCGTACTCCAGCCGTTCGAACGCTCAAGAGTATACTCGTGTTAACACGAGTACTTAGTTCGAACGCACCCTTTATGTTCATTCCTCGTCCACCAGCGGGGAGTAGGTATGACAAGGGCCTGAGATGTTTACTGAGAGAGTTGCGATATGAGTGTTTCAATGGTTGGAGCCAAAATGGTGGATTTTGCGTCGGTGCACGCATTACCGACAGCCATTTTTGTTCCAAAGTCTGCGCTATACTCGGTATAAACAGCCCTGGCAGGGGCTGATTTCCCCGGGGACATGTTGCCAAATGTTTTGAAGGAATTTAATCCGCCATCTCTTCAGAAGTGGCACTGTTCGCCTTTCTTTGGAGGAGATGGGTTGGGGTGAGGATTTCATTAAGGACAATCGTTTGTAGAAAAAGAATCCGTTTAGCTTCTACCTGGACTCAAAACAGGGATACTCCCCCTTTACTCTATTGCACAAGATGCACAAGTCAGAGAGGCTGTTATGCCTCACGTTACGTCCAGGTATGATCACAGCGCGTGTTCTCCCCGCACACGGCGTGTTCAAGTGGCAGTGTGCGTCGATGTACTTCGCTTCACGGGGCAGGCCAAGCGCGCTCGATATCGTTGCCATTAAATGATTTATTCTGAACTCGGCTAAAAGGTTTCGAATTTACCTTGCACTCAGCAAAATTAAGCTTAAATGCATGGGCTAGCCGCTGGATTGTTCCCAGGATCCCTGATTTATTTCCAAGATGTCGCTTGCTGTAAACTGCAGTCGTCACGTTTACCTCTCTGTTTGCTGACGGTCAGTTTTATCCTTTTCTTCCCGTTTGTCCCATTTACGCCTGCTGCCGAGGCTTTGCGGAGGACTACGCAACCTGACTTGTAAAAAGTGTCGCTGCAATTCCAGCAATGGCTGTTAGCGGTTCCTGTTATGCTAAGCATGTTGTAATTCTACCGAGGGTATACTTAGTTTTGTTTCACGTGGGACATTCTCGGTTTTTATACGGGGCACAGTCTTGGTGCAAAGTGATTGAGACTAGCGGGCTTCAAACCTGTAATTCTGATGGTGGTGTTTCTGAAGCAAACCCACCAACGGACAAAAGATAAAATATTTGTTGGCAGATCATTCAGACCAACAACATGTCAGACGCATTTTGATTTGTTCACTGAACTTCGTTGGTAAAAATAAAACTTCTTGGACAGCTAAACCAGTTTCTTGTTTTCACTTTTTAAAGCGAGGCTCCAGGTCTACAGTTCAGCGAAATCCTTCCAAAAATAACTTCTCCAAGGTCCTGGCTGGCAATAAACCAACGACTAAGACAAACAAATCAGGGGCAGACAGGACCAGGACCCCCAGGAGTGATTTGTGAGCTCAAGATGGAAAGAAAAGTCCAGAGTTCGCCGGAGATAAAGCCCGTCTACCTCATACTTGGCATCACGTGTTTCGTACCAACCAATTAGACAAATGTAAAGTAAAAGCATCGAGGGAACGTTGTCAGATTTTTTAATATAAACTGGTGGTTGGTAAATGTGTAACAAATCTGTCTATTAATCGTTGAACGATAAAACAGTGTTCAAGTGCACAAGACGTAGAATATTCGTTTTAAGAACAAACTCGTTTCTGTTTTACCGAATCATCTGTTTGATGCGGTGAGTAGCTCGCTGTTTTTGGAGACTTCGTCATTAAAAACGTATAAATTGTTTTATTTCATATTAGGATTAAGAACGACTTATGACTTCAAGTAGTTCATATTGTGCATCAGCTGAGTAACTGTATCTTTTGTACAGAATTCTAAGGCACAGTGTTTGCTTGTTAATGTGTTAAGTATCTGACAGAGTTAAATATCTGACAGTGTTAAATATCTGACAGTGTTAAATATCTGACAGTGTCAAATATCTGACAGGAATACTCATGACAAATTGTAGTAACAGTTATGAAAAAAAACTTGTTCTATACAGTCATCTATGTAACTTTAAATGCGCAACGCTACTAGGACCAAAACCTTGGAACACAACCATTCACGAAATGAGAAATCAGTGCGTGGAATAATTATTTCGTGGTTTGCTCCTTCCTAAATTACAAATTGCTTTGGACACGAGGGTATCGTTTGTACATCACACAACATTCTCGCAAATTGAATTAACTTCTGCATGTACAAAAATCTGTGCGATTTTTTTTTTTTTACGTTTGAGTTTGGAGATGTAATGGGCCCGATTGTTGGTACAACTTATCGCTAAGTAAATTCAAACGGTAGAGCAAAAAATCAAACGGGAAATATCACAGGCAATATACGCTGACCGACATTTTGTCTGGTATCCTGGCGTCCCCAAACAATATTGTCCTGGCTTCGCTTCACAAATCTATGCTAAACAATACTATGATTTTGCCCAGCCAGACAGGATTTGTATTGACGTTTTTAAAAGCCCAATTAGATAATAGTCACTGCAACGTCAAAGATGCATGGTCAAGGGTTCAATCTTGTTCAGTTATTGATAGATTAAGTAGTGCATTCTTCAAGTGTACAAGTGTAGGTAATTTGTCCGGCGTCGAAGCCGGCGTGAACAGCCCAAAAGTCCAAAACTCACAATGCTAACCCTTCAAGAGTTGATGGCATGGCCACCGCTCTCCACTCCGCTCTTTCGCTGGTCGCCCATTTATAATATTTTGTTGAACGTTGTGTCTTTTTTTCCCCAGATACCACCAGACATGGCTGGTTTGTTTGTCTACCTGCTGGCGGTCGGTGTGATTTGCAGCGGCCCAAGCGCTCAGGAAGTCATCGATCAGCCAACCGATCGGGAGGGCATGCCAGAGGGTCAGTGATGCACGCGCTTGCAGCCGTCGACCAATTTGAAAGGCGTTTATTTGTAACCCTGGCAAATTTACAGCCATTTATAAATGATAGCTATCAACCGACAACTTACACTAGACCGTTCCAACTAAGACATTATTAACGCAGTACCGGTATACCACATGGGTATTTAAACACAACGTATGTCGAGCTTTAGCTTTATGGGAATTTTAGAAAAGAAGAAAGTGTTGTTATTAATCATGGTCCCTGCAGTCGATGATATTGAGGAATAAAGAAGCGTTGAACAAGATATGGAAGAAAACTGAAAAACAATGTGGATTTTTTTCAGACCCATTTTTGAGAACTGACGTGGTCAGCCTTGTATCCGATGTACCTTAATTAACCTGCCGTAAAATGTTTCATGGGTGTACACCCACAAAGACGTTAAATGTGTATAATTCATTCTATTTTGAATATATACCCATAAGAAATGCCCACTCTCAACCTTGTTCCCTGACAGTGGCTCCCTTCTTCAACCATGTTCCTCTTGTAATCATGCCCACTTTAAGCCGTGCTCGGATATTCGCCACATTTAACACCTTCTGATCGGTGTCCGCAGGTGCCGACCGTGCCTGCAGTGCTAGCCAGTACACCGTCCTACCCGACGATCCCAGGCGCAGCGTCGGCTTCTCCGCCATTCGGCTGGACCTTAGCCGGCTTATTAGTGACCATGCCCTGACAGGAGGCTGGTACCGGTTTAGCGACATACCGGGTAAATGGATTCAGAGTATAATAGGAACATGAAATGGGAGTAACCATGTCTAATCATCTAAAATCAGTGAAAACTTGGATCTGTAAGTAATGTGTTACTGTGAGTTGCTTCAAAACTTCCAGTGAAAAAAAATAGATACTGAATTCTGTTCTTTTGAGCACCGTGTTTCAACAGTGAATGCCATGCATACTGACTTGCAGTTTCCGATCAAGCTTGTTGTATGTAGCTATGTTCCGAATATCAGCCGGTTCCAGAACCGGATATACCGCTCTGAAACCAACCACACGGTTCTGGAACCAGTTCAGTGTCTGTGAATTTGTGTTTCCGGTTCCACTAAATTCTTCCAACGTGGAGTAAAGTCATTTCACTTTTGCGAGATACATGCGGGGCATCTTTAGCATTCTGAGCAGTATGGATTGAACCACCAGACAGGGTCTTTGTTCAAGGCGCCTTGCTCATTTTGTTTAGCTCTGTATCATTTGGTGGCTGACGTGGCTATATGGGCCACATTTTGCGCTAATACCGAAAAGGTAAATGTTTAGAAACCTGATTGTGATGTGAGCTCAAATTCTATGTGGGGGGGAGGGATCGGGTGACTTAACCATTTGAAATTTTTCGCGGTGGACAGAGCCTTGTAAATTTTATTCACGAATGTTCTGACGTTATGTGTGCCGGTGCATTCCAACTATTGAACTCCGAATCGGTGCTAATCAGTTTGCCATGGTTTGGTAACTGTAGTCAAATAAATGAAACTTTTCTGTTTATCCAATCCGCTTCAAAAAACAAGGTACGAGGATGCCGACGGAGTGCGTGCCCATGGGGCAATGCGGGACCCGCTACCCGATGTGGATGTCCGGCCGTCTGCCTGCCGATGGGAAGATAGCCGTGGTGGAGGGCTGCATTAACACTGGTCAGTCCGTAAAGTATCCTGAATGATCCTCGTCGAAGAAAAATCAAAGTCGTATTTAAGGCAAAGGAATCCTCTTCAGCTGTGTCCGATTTGTGCACTCACCTTTTTTGACTACTAAACGCGATTTCGAACCTAAGACGGATCACCATCTGAGGACATATATTTTTATCCCCTGTTGTCCGTGTCCTCGTTTTCCTTACAGAGACGTTCCCCGAGGATGTATATAACGCTAGACTTTCTATTGCACATCTTCTTTTGGGCTTGTAATCGAAGACTCGTCTTTTAACAGCTTTGAGCAGTCCATGTCCTCCGAAAAAATGAATGGTTAATTAATCCTAGTTATGTGCCACAATGTCAACAATCATTTACCAGCACATACGTCATACGTCCAGCTCCAATACAATCAGGCCTTCGATTTCATGTTTATCTGTACTGTAGATTAAGCCGAGGCAAAATGCAGCGGGGTTTTTTTTGTCAACTAATGCTCAGTGATTGAGTGACCTCGCGGTAAAAAAAAAAAATTATTAAAGAGAACGAAGGGGTGAAAAGGTGATTTGTTTCAAACAAAAAAAGCAAACCTTTCTGATCATGAGTGACTGATTAGTAATATCTGTAGACGTATGCCGGGCAAGAATGTCCACTGAGCCTAATTATTATTCATAGATGCATTTTTTTTTCTGGAAATCTTATAGTATTTCAAGTCTGGCCTTGTCATGAGCGGCCGGGCCAGTGTCTTTCAATTCAATTTATGCCTTCCTAGACCTTCATCTTAAAATTCCAGCTGCAAAAGGAATTGGTAAAAGTACATGAAGTGTCTCTAGGTGAAAAAACAATAATATTTTAAACGTTTTCTATTTGGAGTAAAATGGTACACAAAATAAGGTCAGTTCTTGGAACTTTCAGTATGTTTGCCTGTTTGGAGTTTCTGCCGATTCATCCACCGGGTGGGATGGGATTGGTTGGGACGGGACGGGACAAAAGGAAAACGGAGCGCAGTGGGCACGATCGTACCTGTCATATTCAAAATCATGGTTTATTTTCCACCTGTTCTATGCCCACACTTTCCTTGACGTTCTTAATATAATATAATCCTCTGTCCGAGAGGGACGAATGCCACTGCATAAAGCAGTGATATTCATGCAACGATTGATAGAAATTTTCTGGGGGGGATCACGTTGATGACACCAAAAACATGTACCTTAAGAGTCAATAAATAAACTGTTAGTTATGACGACTTTGCACTCATTTGATTGAGTTTGGTAACCGATTACTTTCTTTTTTGTTGCAGAGGACGACGGGTGTTGCAACGAGAAATTCAAAATAGTCGTCCGCAACTGCGGTGATTACTACGTGTACCACCTGCCTGCGCTCCCTCGCTGTGTTCGGCCAGCGGCATACTGCACAGGTACGGTAAACATTCCACAGGTTCCTCGATGGGTTGCTGGAGATTTAAACCCCCCCCCAAAAAAATAAAAATCCTCCCCTTCCCAAGAAGAAGTGGGAGGGAACAAAGAAATGTCCATAGCATCATCATTATGTGAGTGTGAGTTGAATGTAAATGCAGGCATGGAACGGGGCCATATGTCCAACGTTTGTACGAGCAGTGTCTCCACAGCGTCAAAATTGATGGTCTTCTCGTGCTACTTCGTTCCAACCGGCCCTATCCGCCTCGAGCAAAAACACCCCCTCAACGGTGGAATAGAGCCAAGTTGGTCTGGAGGATTCATTTTGTTGGTGGCGATGCGACCGTAACGCGCGCGTTTCGTGAACCAGCGTTCGTGAACCATGCAGCGAAGTTCAGTTTGGACCGAAAATTGCGTCCTCTCCGTCCAGCTCAGGGCTCATACCCTTCAGCTTTCTGAATTAAAAAAAGAATTGCTTGATAAAGTAAAAGTGCGGAACTTCTAGGCCCATGTCTTGTTTTCCTTGAGCTAGGTATTCTCCCCGATAAAGGGTGCCGAAACATTGGAAATCCTGATCTTTGGCGTCTTGTTCATAGCTACAGGAAATTTTATAATCATTGAGTTGACCTTTGATATGTTGACACATCCATTTTAACCTCATCTTTTACAACGATGCTAACTGCAATTCAGTGTTCTGTTCCCCCTGTCTTCCCTTTTGGCCCCTTCTTCTAAATCTCTTGTTTATGAACACAGAGAGAGGTCAGTGGATGATGGTTTTCAAGGCAGTCAGTGGAGTGCAACCGGATCCGTACGCGCTGTGGATGAGCCGAGAGTCGCTGAACGAGAACGTCCCCGAGGCCGCCCGGATCGGGAGTGGGTTCCGGGGTCACTTCAAGAGCCAGCTGGTGCAGGAGTGGAACTCAATGAATGCTGCTGAGGTATGCTCGACTACAGGGGGTTATTCATGAACCTTTGATGTGAGATTTTCGTCCACCACACCCCCCCAGTATCTATGCAGTGAACGCAGTGTGATGTTTCTGATACCGATGGCTGGTTTGGTATTCGTGCTGGTTACCATTGCGTAGCGGCGTGCGTGGGTTAAATTTTGTTGGGGTGGGGTGCAACTGCCTGCGCCACCGGAAGCAAACCACGCCCGCTGCATCCCTCACTAGTACTAAATTTAGACGTCAAGGTGGAAGGTGAAGCTATCCCCCTTGAGCAGAAGCCCCCTCCATCGGTTTGAAAGAGCCACGCTGGTCGGGAGTGTTCATTTTGCTCGGAGCGGCGCGACTGTAGTCGTTCAACGAAGCCGTTGTACGGACAATTGCGCCCTCTGTCAGTCAAGCTTGGGAAAACAGTCAAAAGATGTCTTTATATAAGAACTACTAATTTTTCATTTGGTTTGTTCCCGGAATTTTTCTTTCAAGGTTCGCCTGTCTCTGTACGAGGCAGGAGCAGAGGTTTTACGGGTCGTCTTTGACGGATCCGGCATCGACAAGACGTCGTGGTTCAACTTGGACAGGATCGTCTCCAGCCCCTATCGGGACCTCAGCGTTGATAAGAGCGACCTCCCAGATATCCAAATCATGTAAGTAAAACGAGACAGAATATTCAAGACACAGAGTTTTATGTTTCGTGTTTCAATAAGTGTTATTATCATACTACATGTAATATGCAAAGTTCTTTAATTATCAAACAAGCAGTGATTTCAATATGATTTTAAATACAACCTAGGGGGTTAGGGGTTTTAGAGTCAATTAACTTCCAGCGCTTTCAAAAATCTTGTGACAAAAAAGCCGCACGGGCACCGGTAGGATTCCATCCAACAATCTCCTCCGTTCGCATGCGAACGTCTTACCACTCGGCCACCGTCCATGTTGGGTCTTTGAGGAAGGACACAGGAGTTACACCTCTAGCTCTTCAAAGCGCTCGATGAGCATCGCTGTCCAGTCAGACAAACAATAGTAAACATTCCAAAAATGCTCTCTTACTGCCTGCAGCTTAGCCGGATAATTGGAGCCAGCCAGTAATATCCTAGCAATATTTAGTGTGCAATTTGTTTGCAATTAACTACAACTTATCGCAGTGACTAGGAAACAGAAATCTCTAGCATTTGACCAACTTTTGCTATCGTGAATAAACTTTTCTATTTTGATAAACTGTTAAATTATCCATGCAATGTTTGTAATTTTATTTTTGTCTCTCCAAAACATCAGTTTTCAAAGTTTTTGTACGAGTTCGGCTAAGACTGGCCAACAACATGTTCACCACCACTGGACAGTTAAGTAAATAACAAACAAATGCGCTGTTTTATCACAAGAAGTGATCATCAGATCTCATAAAAGATCTTTTTGTATTTAAATACCCTTATAAAAATGATTCAAATAAAACACGATATCTTTTAAACAATTTGGCTATCTATTCCCAAAATAACTCCAAAAGAAAGCGTTCGGAAGGACAATGACTGCACATGAACAACTGTGCAAGCATTAAATTTGATGTTGTTGTCAGATCATACCAAGCACCAATAATGGCATGAATATTCAACGTCTTATACTGCAGTACACAATGTTTTAGGGATGCAGGTTGCCAGCGAAAAATTGCGGTGATGATCCTGGGGTACAGGGGGGGGCTTATGGTCGTGAAACAGGTGGTACCGGTACGTAGCAAGCATTCGCTGCGCTCTGGCTATGGACGTACCGGGCATGCCAGAAAGCGATAATTGGCCAGATGTTACCTAGCCCGGGCAGTTCAAACTCCTTCTGTGTCCTTCCACCATGGTCAAACTGATAACATTTCGACAAGATATTCCTTCTTCCTTCCTTCTAAGCTTCAACTCTTGAGATATTCCTCGACTCATTGGTCAGAAGACAAAATTATCATATGCAATCAATCAATCAATGAGTTGGGTTCTGGTCCTGGTGACAACTAGCTCTTGTCTTGTCATACTGACAATCGTACTGACTCTACGCTCAGACGGTTGAGCCGTTGCGATGCCTACTGTCGTGTGCATTTTATATACCGAGACAATTTACTCAACTTTTGTACATCATCATGTATATCCACCCACGTGCAAGTACAACCTCTACCGCAGAGCTTATTGCCAACCACATCCATGAGCTGGATTTGAAAGCCCCGGACGCTCCGAAATCTATATTGGGAGATTTCATAATTGTGCGTTGGATAGGACACTGAACAACTACCACCAATTCGTTACGTAGGCCCTACCCCACCAGTCTGACTAAAACTCTTGATTTGTGCTAAGGCTGTATTCCCTCTGCATAATCCATCCCTCTACGAGCCCTTGGATCAGCGGATCACAACAGTGTACTTCTAACTCCAGTTTATGAACCCATGTTCCGGCGATGTACCCGAGGGGTAAAATCCGTGAGGCACTGGACTCCGGATAGCATTCTTTCTTCACAGGGTGCTTTGAACATAGAGGAAGGACACAGGTGGAGTTTTAACTGCCCAGGCTATAACATCTGGCCAATTACCGCTTTCTGGCATGTCCAGTATATCCATAGGAAGAGCGCAGCGAACGCCTGCCACGTACCATTTGTTTCACAACCACGAAACCCCTTTGTACCATATGATCGCCGCCGCAATTTTTCGCTGGTAATCTGCATCCTTAAAACTTTGTGTACTGAGGTATAGGAAATTGAATATTGATGCATTTGTTGGTGCTTGGTATGATCTCATAACAACATCTAAATGCTTGCGCAATACTTTGTATTACGCCGTGTGCCCTAAATGTACATGTACATGTGCAGTCATTGCCCTTAATGAACATTTTTTCCTGGACTTATTTTGGGAATAAATTGCCCCCTTGTTGAAAAGATTTTGTGTTTCGTTTGAATCATTTTTATTATGGCATTTGCATAAAAGTGTATTTTATGAGATTTCGTGATCACTCCCTGTGATGAAATACCCCAGTTTGTTTCTTATGAACTTAGCTTTCCAGCCGTAGTCAACATTTCATTAGCCAGTCCTAGCCAAAGTCGTTATCAAGTCATGAAAACTGATGTACTAGAGGGAGGGGAATAAATTACAAACTTTGCACGGATAACTGTGAATCAAAATTAAAAAAGAGTTATTCACAATTGAAAAAGTAGGTCTAATATCAGGGATTGTTGTTTCTTTGTTTCCTGGACACAACAATAATTTGTATTTACTAATTACCGAAAATGGGTCACTTGGGAGACATTCCCATAAGAACGTGCACAAACTTTACTGTCCCATAATTAAATATTCCCTAATTTGATCTGAGCCAAACTTTGTATGCTTTCAATGTAGACCCTAATCTGTCATCTCTCAAAATTTGGACACTAAAATTCGGCCTTCTTCTGGTAGATGGGGTATTAAAGAGACATTGAAATGTCTGCCTAATGACCGATGTCTCCCTAAGGTCGAAAAATTTACCATAACATGTCTCCTCAATGACCCATTTGTAGGAATAATTGCAAGCAAAACACACAAGTATTACTAGGATATTACTGGCCTCGCTTGTCTGGCTAGGGTGCAGGCAGTAATTGGGGCATTTTTTGCGTGCACTTTTCCTTCATTAGAGCGAATGGTAAAATATTTGACTACATATTTGTGACCCACTCTGTCGCAAGAGCCACTTTGGAGTAAAAAGTCCCTTAGAATAATTTTGCACAGTGTAAGTCAATAGGAACCACAGTATTTTTAATCATGGAGTATCCACTTTTATCAGGATGCCAAACTGAGTGATACATCAAAACCAAAAACTCAATTTGCTCTTTCCAATACAAATGAAAACTCAAAAAGTGGTTCTGGCGACTTAAGACTCATTTTCACAGAGTGGGTCACAATAAGGTGGTGTCAGACTACTTCGGGCTCCAAACCTTACTTTCGTGGGTTTTTTTTATTTATTATTTTTTTACATTAAGATAATTTATCACAAATTTCAAATCATTCTCCAGAAACTGGCATATGAATTTGCGTAAACCTCTAATTTGTCGCTGATATTTTCGCTCGGAGGTTTCCAAAATGAAAAACGTTTTCCTGCACTTTCAATTCAAGATGGCCGAAATGATTTATGAATCCAGTCTATTTCGGTTTGGTCAGGACCACGAGCCAGAATTACCGCTTTGTGATGAGTCGCAGTGCTCGGTCGGACTGCCAGAATGCCAACGGTTGGCTGCTTGTGGTGGCCTCAGCAGGAGAGTGCAACTGGGATAGGACCGGGGACTTCCCGGTCTTCAAGTACAGTCGCAGTGGCTCGGCTACCCTGTGGGACAGCGAAAACGGTAAACACGAGAGATACCCGTTGACGCTTGCTGTTCCCCTGTGTTGCTTTGCTCCTTGACCTGTTTTACATTCCCAGTGGCCCGGGGGAGGAGTGCACGCGGCGGTCCAGTTGAGGCCTGTAAATTGATTTATATCGTTCGTTAAGTTTTTGATAATTTCAATGCGTATTGCGATAAGTTAGAAAACCCATGTGTTGCAAAAATATGGTGGTGAAGAATTTGACCAGTTTTGAACACACTCAACAGACCATTCCATAGACACTGAGAACGCTTGGTGGCAGCAAACTCATTGTCGTTTGCTCGAGACCTCAGATCTCAACTACTGCTACAGCATCATCACTTGGGGTAATGAGCTCGGTGTGGTGGAATGCAAAATAAAGTGATGATGACTTGGACCGAATCCATGCCCAAGGACAATAACTGTGGACTCGATTATGCATAAGTCAACATCGGTACCTCAGACACCACCTACGTTTTACCGTCTAAACCGTCCAATGACGGCGCTGTTCAGATAAGCACTCTGTATGTCCTGGGTGATAGGCATGACGAGGCTGCTCATGTAAAACCAAGATATTATCTCAAAGCCTGTGTACCCAAAATAAAGAAGTCTCTCGGCAAGCGGCCTTCGTTGGAGGATTTTTGGTATCTTTTGTTTTTTTGTTTCAGATCAAGTTGGTGAGGCAGACGAGCTTGTCATTTATATGAGAACAGAAGGTAAAATTCGTTGTATCGTGACTTTTTTCCCGAAAACTATATATTTGTCCGTGAATATGAATTCATTTTTCATATGGAGATGCATATAGCTTCACTTAGTACGTAGAATTTCAAACCTTATATCCTTTAACGACTTTCACTACCGTAATCCGTAATGCATTTCATAGCTGAGTAAAATCCATATTGGCTTGTAAGGGCCCGTGATGGGGAGTGACGGCGGTAAGGGTTGGGGTCAGGGGGGATCGATTGGAGACTATTGACACTGTCACTGGTACCCGTCAGCTACCTCCATTGTGTTTCGTAGATCCATTTTTTTTCTTTGGCTTATATCAGACGATGATTAGCTGGAAAGTATGCCTGAAGGTTTTTTCCCTCAATGAAATCTGAATTTGAGCCCGAATAGGACGTAAGAAGGTATGGTTGACCCCTCATATCGATTCTGATTAAAATGGCCGAAAGTCACCGGGATCGTTGAAAAACGTCTTAATCATCTCGTCCTGAAATCTGTTTTTCTATCTTCTCTGAAACCAGTACAAAATCTTACGCTGATGTATATTGTACTACTTCTGTCCACATTGATGGCATGGGAGTACCAATGAGCATTTTCATATTTACTTGGCCGGCAAACTTGGGGCACGATCCTGTAAACCCATCCCCCGTGTCCAGAAAACTGGGATGATGTCCCCTATTTCCCGCCCCAAGATTAACACCCATGGTATTTTGTCAATTCCAGAGGAGCCAGTCTGTAAAGAGAGGAGTTACCAGGTCTTGAGAGAACAGGCAAGAGGGCCCGGAGGACTAAACATCCTGAACAACGTGGACGATTCGAGGCTCCAACCAGGGTGGTACCGCTTCACAAGCCCGACAGGTTAGAAGACGTTTCACCTACTTGCCTCTGTCTTAAACTAAAGTATTTCTTGGGATGCCAAATTTGAAGCCCCAACGTGCAGATGGCTTTTTTTCTCTTTAAAGAAATCATCCCATGAGGGTTATATTTTTTCTTTACCAAAGTCAGGAGCAGCGCCCCCCTAGAGTTATGGTATTGCAAGGGTTTGGAACGAAATGAGAAGAAGAGCATGATAGCACGCCCAAAATACTCGGGAATGGTTGAAAACGTAGTTTCATGCTCATTGGAGCCGTCTGCAGCAAATTTCCGATAAGCACAATGTGTTCGGACACGGCTACCATTCTAGCCCCACTGATAACGGGTGGATCGGCTAGGTGTTGCAACTTCCACATTTTGCATGCGTAAATTGGACAAGGTCTGAGTAACCGCGGATGGGGCTTAAGTCTCCTTTCCATGTTCACGTTTTTGTGAGTGCGTTGTGTGAACGATGCATTGATGCGTTTGCATGAAACGCATGCAAATTAACAATTTTATTTGAAAATAGATAAGTGATAAGCGACGTTTGGACTATATATCCTTTCTCTTCTTGTCCGAAGCGTTGTAAAAGCCCAAAATTTATCCTCACCCAAAAGAAAAGAAAAGAAAAGCTATGATATCTTTTCTAAAGAATTTATCATTTCTTGCTCTGAAAAAAATTGGTCCCCACGAAAATTTGGTCATCATCCGGCCTTCTTTATATACGATGCATGTGTGTGGTCAGTTTTGCTTCAAGTGAAACTGTAGCCGAATCGTGTAAATTATTTTGTAATAATAAGTACAGGTATTTGGCTTTCGAGTCTTTCGAATTTAGCTCGTTATTTACCCGTTTCGATCGCCGATCGCTTTGCTTTTATCAAGGCGAGGAATTATCTCACTATTGTCGGGAGCTCAATTCCTGTGGGGCTCACTACTCGATCTGGCTCCTGGACGCCCCGAGAACAGAACCAGGAGAAACAGTCAAGGGCACCATGTGCATCAACAAAGGTGTGTTTATGCATAATTGTGTATTCCTTGAATTGTATGAAAACATTTTAGTGTAGGCTGTCGTCACTGGCACGAGTTTCAGAAAAGAGTCAGCAACTTAAACCTTTTTCTCGAAAAGGTAAGAATCTTTTTGCATTTCCGGTTGATAGTAGCAATTATTTCGTGGTTTTTATAATTTTAAAACTAAGTTGACAGTTTTGCTAGTGAGGCCGTCCATAGACAACCACAGCTGTGGTATACCCAAAGAAAAAGTCCGTAATCAGTGATAGTCTAAACACGGCAGTGGAAGCAGATGGAGCTCTTGTTTCAAGTTATAACAAAGTCATTTTTCTCTCCTTGTCTTAACCTGTTTCTTGTTACAGACGAGCCCGGTTGCTGCAACGAGCAAATCAAGGTGCTGATCCGTAACTGCGGTAGTTTTTTCATCTACCGTCTTCCGCAGCTGAAAAGCATGGGGTGGCGGACCGCAGGTTACTGCACCGGTAGGCACTCACACCAGAATGGGTTTGACGAACTAGCGTCTGGTTGCAGACTACAGCGTTTGCCTGCAAGACTGGGGTCGCCAGACGGTGGTCACAATAGACCTTTCTTTGAAGTTTGGTTTGCAAGCATTCAATTAGCAATGGGCAGCAAACAAGTTCGCTGGAAACTGCTTTTGTCTCGAAATGTAATTTTTCTCCATTCGGGATAGGGAAGCACGTATTTTAGACGTCTTCGACAGTCATTGACGGATCCAGAGAGGCATTATGAAACGTAACGAGAGAAACTGATTTCTGGAAGATTTCTTTTCCTTATTCTTCCCAAAGCGTGTAATTGAACCTAATTACAAGTGCAATGAAAAGTTATAAGAAAGAAAATAATTCAGAAAATCTTCCCCACCCCCATCGCAGAAAATTTTCCCCAAAACATGGGTCTGGATCTGCCCTCGATATTATCATACTTAAAATAATTTTGTAGTTTTGTAGTGGCGGCCAGCCACAGTTAGCGAGGCAAAAACTATGACTGTGATTCGATTCGATGTTCACAAAGGAGAACAAAAATGGCGAGCGGTCGCCGCTGCGCTGCCGACGTCGCCGTTTTGAAGAAACAAGATTAGGCCTACGCATAATCCCCGACCGACAAAATCCTCGTGAAATTTTTTCGCCAAAACAAGTTTGGGCCAGATGCAGATTTGAACCCGAAACAATAATCCCTCTTCGTTGATTTTGTTCAAATTAAAGGGGCCTCAATGGTTTGCCGCTCTTAACTGTAAAAGGTTGAGGGAATAATGTGCACTGCACTAGTAATTTAAGCGAGGAGAAGTTTTCTTCGGTGTTTCACTTTCGGCTTCCGTTATTCCGCGCAGCAGTCGGCAAACACATGTTTTTCAGCAGACGATTGCAAAACACGCATGCGCAATGACAAATCAACAAGAATTTGTTTCGGCCGTGAAATAGGACTGCGTCAGCAAGGAATTTTCCGCTCTATCATAAGCGCCGATTTTTTCGGTTGCGGCAATCAGCGCCGTGAATTTGGCCCTGTACACGTAGTGAACAGCCATTTTGTTTCCTAAATCTGGAGCTGGTGCCTCTCTCTTTACTGGTGCAGCTCTGGCCACAATAACGGCGAAGTGAAAGTCTGTACATGTACTGTTATCTCGCTCTGATTTGGTTACCTTTGACAAAGGCTTTAACGAGTGGAATCTGGTGCTGAGGGGCGTCTCGTCTTCACGTTACAGTGCCGGGAATCTGTACGAGCTGTGGGCGTCCCATGAATCGTGGAATGCGGACAGAGACACTGCCCAAATTACGGCACCGTGGTTTCCAGAGCACTTCAAGAGCAGCCTGGTGGAGGACTGGGATCGATTGCATGTGCAACAGGTTCGATCAAACTTTGGTCTCTCTTGCCGACATAGTTAATTTGACTTTAGCGCCGCCCGCGTATCTCCCAATCATGCGCGGCCATTCGGGTCTTTCGGCGTAAGCAGAGGTTTTTGTATTGCCTGCTTATGCCTGGTTCACGCCATCCAGTGTGGATCATGAAAGTGAAATGAGTAGCCTACTTTGTGTTTTGCCATAAAAGGAGTACATCTACGACCAAAATAACTACATGTACAAGTAATGTTTTTGGCCATGCACAGCGTGATGGCAAAGAATTGAGCCAACCTCATGGGACAAGCTCTTGATCAATCAAGAATAAAGAATGTGTCCATTCATGTGGACACTAAAATCATCATTTTCCATGATAATCCTTTGTGTTGTATGTTTTAAAGACGTAATGACGGTATGAGGCAGGGGCAGCAGCCAAAACGATAAGTTACAGCTGATTTTCTGAAATTAGAAACTGATAATGTCACAATACCCACCAAAGCTGTCAATCTTCCTTATTAAACATTGTTTCATTGACAATCCCCAGGTCCGACTGTCTCTTTACAAATACGACTTCGACGTGAGTAATGATGCCTGTCTGTATAGGCGATATTACATAACTATTTCAGCCTCTCGACCAATCAGGAAGCCGGATTTCGGCCAATTTGACACCTCAGGAGCATAATTTTTGGAACCACATGAGCTTAGTTTGAGGAGCCAACAGGTCCTCACCCTTTCGTGCAAACATGCACGAGGGTTGTTCACAATAAATTAATTCACAACACAAGCCTTTAGCAAAGTGGAAAAACTCACCGATGGGTGGAACTTACAGCACGGTATCCGCCCTGCACAGAAGAACCCCGGTTGAAAAGAGCCGTATGTTGTTAGGGAGCGTTTATTTTGTACAGCGATGCCATCGTACTGCATACATTCCATATAGTCGTTTGTACTGTTCCAAGCAAAGGAAACTCGTTTGCCTGCAAAATTGCGCCCTCTCTTGGTCGAGTGCGAGGTTTATTGTTCTAGAACTGTTTGGGTTTTCACGCTATTCTATCCGTATACTAAATGGCGCTTCAATTATGACGCACAAGGTTTCCGTCCGTAAATCGAGGTGTAACACAGTTATTAATACACATCTCCTTTGTCGCCAAATCCACCAAAGCAAGGTACGCATTCTTAATACGAATAGCATGCCGTTTTAAGATGTGCGGGCCCAGGTTCAAGAAAACATCAGTGCGGTGTGTACTCACTAGGCACAAAGCCATGATGTAACCTTAACAACGAGCAGAGTGCCACTGTTCAAACCACCGTTATCTCCTTCATCCATCAACTAAAAGACCCAAAGGTAATATTAAGTGTACTGATTAACCTTGTCTAACTGCCACTGAACAACAGTATTCAGCTTATTGGAAATGAATTAGCTTGTTAATTGTGACTAATGTTTGGGTGGCTTGCTGTCTGAATGGTCTGAACATTGGTACAAAGTTCTAGCCAGCTCAATCTTTCATCCCAAAGAGCATTACAGTCCCGTTCGGTCTAGTGGTTTGCACCTTGAGTCATTTTGATCCCTGTTTTAAAAAAATGCCATACTTGTTCACAATCTCTGCAAATAGATGTGCGTGCAGTATTTTTCGTTGCTGTGTGTGGAATATACGCACAGGATGTCTGCTGTAACCGTCTGAATGTATAGAACAAACAAAAATGCAACTGACTAGAGCCTTAACTAATGCTATAAGCTCACATATGCTTTCACTGACGCACAAAAATAATGAAATCTCCTAAAATGATCAAGCACTCACTGGTAGAGCTCATTAAACTGCTCAAGGTGGATACCGTGCTGTAACACAGCCCATCAGTAAGTTTTCCCCATTATTGAAGGCTTGTGTTTTGAATTCATTTAAAGCAGATTACATTCACAACCTCCATTGACGCCCATTTCCTGTTTTTCACTCCACATGTCTCCAGTTGTTTTCTGCAACCTCTTCCAACCAGTATAGATAGGCGGCATTATCTGCCAAGCCAAAAGTATACTCATCTTGATCTGACGATTCATTAACCTCTACCTCCGTTTGGGATTCCGAATCACCCTCTTCAAATGCTAAGCTTCACTCTCAGTTTAATAATTTTCAATTCCCGATTCAAATCTTTGCGTTTTAGCATCGGGTTCGGATTTTTCTACATCAGAATGTCCAGAGGAAATAGCCTTGAGACAATTATAAAGTTCGTTCATTTGAAATATGTCCTCTGCATCTGCATAATTGCACATGCTTCGTTGTCTCCGTCCAGCTTCATCACCGTGACAAAAGTGACCGTAATGAGGTTGACCGCAGAAACAGTATTCATGTCGAGTCTTGGAAGGGTGATCTTCAAATGACAACAAACTAAATAACTGCTCTTTCCATTACTCATTTGTTAATATCGGTGGTCATTTGCTCATCCCATACTCCTTTGCTATTATTTCATTGCTCATGAGCAATGCAGTGAGCAAGAAATGAGCAAAAGTGCAATGGAAAGAGCAAATCAGCAACAAAAAGCATTTTTTGTATTTTGTTGAACACCCACACGTTGAATGATGAATACCCCTCTTGCACAAATAGACCATATTCGCGGGAGACCCAATTTCAGTCAGATTCCCAACGTTAAATTTAAAGAACCAAACTCTATTTTACGATTTCATTCCGACCCCCAACATCACCCATTAAGGGTTTCAAACATATACAATACGTTCAGGAATACAACTGAAATTGGGTTCTCCGCAAATACGGTCTGTTGGTCAGGACTTGTTGACTACTCAAACTAAACTCACGTGGCTCTAAATAAATTATGCTGATGAGATGTCAAAATGGCAAAATATCCGGTTCCCTGATTGGTCGAGAGACTGAATTAATACGTCATATCGACTGTACAGACGGGTAATCACACTGAGGTGCGCCGATTCATATTCGACGGTCGTGGGTCGGACCGCTTCAGCTGGTTCTCACCTGAGCGAATCATGGAGACGCCCTACAAGGACATGAAGATAAACACTACCTACTCTCATTTTAGTCTTGGAAGGTGCGTCCAATATTGCCACATTCAACGTTCGAAAGGTGTCTGTTGTAGCCCCTCCTTTTTGTCTTTATTGGTTCTTGCTTCAGTGCTAAAGGAACGTTATTTCCCCCTGGGACATTTTGTAGTTAGGAGTAAACCCGACTTTGATGCGTTGCACTTTGTCACTGAGAAAACCAATCCCAAGTGCCATTACACGCACTGTCAGGTTGCCCCTGGAAGTAGTCTTTTCTCCGAGCTGGCATTTAAAAATTGAAACTCGGTCGTTTTTCCGAAGTTGATTCTGAAGCGAACTGATACCAATGAGCTGTTTTGAAATCACATCATGGAGACAAAGGAAGTGATTTTCTAATCCGGACACAGTTATTAGACGACTTGTCAACGCTCAGTAATTGTCAGTTGATAGTTGATGTCTTTGAGGGTCGCTATTATGTCGTGTGATATAGGCTGCTTCGTCTTCCCTGCGTAATCTTCATTTCCAGTCCTTCATACTCCCTACGTTGTCAACGTTGCGTTTTATTGCTTGCATCATGCTTTGAGGCGTGATTGTCTGTGGCTATTATGGGAGATTAATATGCGAACAGACCTGTGAAGGTCTATTCTGCAATTAACCGTGAACACGTCTATACGGCACATAGCTGGTATTGTTCACGGGGACGCGTGGATGTATTCTTATATACATGTATGTCCGTGTAGTGAAGGCTATAAGATTAAGGATTACGTGAATGTACACCAGTTCTTCACTAGTCGCTGCTTCGTGTCGCATTCTTGCAGCTTCATTCTCCCAGCAAACTTCGCCCACCAAAGGACTTAAAATTCAAGCTTGACATTAAGGCACCTTTCCATGTACTTTTATGGGTGCGTTGCGTACACGATGCGTTCATGCGTTTCCCTTTAACAGACACAAAAACCGACCCGCGTTGCATTGGGCCGTCAAAATTGCCCCTGGAGCGGTTTGACGGATATGCAACGCTTGTTGCCGGGGTTTACGCTCATACGGGAAGGCGGCTTTAAACACACATTCATTAAACAAATAGGCTCTGTTTTGCGCTTCACTTTGCCCGTTCATTAATTCAGTTGCAGTTCCATTTAGTAAAAACAGTGAAATCATATATTAAAAAAACTGCCACTGTACCAGGGAGACATGAGATGAGACCGAACGGCCTTAAACAGTTCTGCTCTATCCTCACCAGCCTTAGGTGAAGCCCATATTCAAGGCTTAGTCCCGATGAGCCCATCAACCATACGCGGTCCTGCTTGGCAGTTATCAACGCAAGCGTTTCGGACAACTTACAACCACACAACGTGAGACAGTGTGGTATAAAAATACGGACGACTGGGAACAATCGGCCAGCAACGCGGACCAGGCTGGAGACGTACCGTCAACACTGGCGCAGCGCACTGTGGTGAGCAACAACTGAAGGCGCAGAGTGAGAAACTTCTGTCATCAAGGAAAGTGAGACAACTAAAGCTGATGGCACAACTCTAACTTCTCTTCAAATGTCTGATGCCCTGTCTGCCTCCGTACTTGCCATTCGAGAGTCGGGCTCCATAATTGTCAGTAACGAATTCGTGGGAAATGAACACTGGCCAAAAGTCATACGCAGTATGATTGAATGCATGTACAGTGAGCATTGACTGAGTACATGTGTGCCAACACGTAGTGCTCAAGGCTTGTTATCAATGAAACGTTGAGCATGGTTGCCGAAGGCGTGGATGGTATTGAAGTGTATACTCCGGGCAACTGAATTGACATTCTTATAGAGGCTTTGCGTGGCAGCCATCTTGCGGGATAGGTCTTTAATTCAACATGGTATGTAAAAAGGAGGTTTCCCTGTTGAACAAAAGGACTGCCCTGCAAGATGGCTACCACGAAAATCCTGTGTAGGGCAATTTCTGAAACACACAGTGTGGACCTGCAGGTCTATTTTGATCATTTGCCATTGTCCAAATCTTGGCCTCGTCTCAAGCCTCTGCTTCTACCTCGGACTGTTGAATAATTTTGTGGCTCAAATTGAAGTGTTCACAAATTCAACCTTCATTTAGACACTCTGACGTCTAATCGAGAGGTCTCAATTCAGGAGAGTAGACTGATTCGAGAAACCTATGCGTAGACAACGTCGAGGCTTAAATTAAGCTTAACCGTCCAGTGTTCGTTTTCACGCAGCTCACACTCAAGACAGTTCGTCATTAACAAGATGGAGATCGAGGCAGAATCCTGCCCGGGCTCATCGGGCTGGCTGGCGGTCATCCATAACAGTGACGACTGCTTATGGCAGGGGAATGCCTTCACGAACTTTGTGTACAGTGGGCAGGACGCAGCTGTCAACTGGGACGAAGGTGTGTACATGTGTCGGTATAGCACTCTCGTTTGATTTCATGAATATTTTTATGGTTCAGTGCATTGAGGAATAAAGTGCATTTTCAAGCTCTGCTACAGCATGAGATATGGGACCTTAATGCGTGCATTTCGTAGTGGTTCATGAACCAGAAAAGTGCAGTTCCCACCATAAAGGAGCTTCCGTTGCTAAAAACATTGCGCCCTCTCTTGTTAGAGCTGGAGGCCCATAGGTTCGGTAGGATGCAGCAATACCCTGACATAGGTACGGCAGAGGCTACAGAAACGAGTACGTGTACAGAACCGTCGTTTGAGGAGCTGGTTCTTGGGCTACATTCTCCTTGATAAAAAGTGAGGCTTTGCCGTTTCCCTGAGACGTTAAATGGTAGTAATGTACCTAAATGACCCAGCCCCGTCCGACTGAATTAACCAGGACTGGAAACACTCGCACATGGAAAAATCATTCGTCAGGTTGAAGCCTCTTCCTACGTGAGACCCGTGCGTCTCACTCCTAACTCACCAACTCACCACTTGATCGACTTTATCTTCGCAGTGTGTATTTATTTCTCTTCAGGTCCGGTAGAAACTGCCGACGTGCTAGCTGTCTTCGTCAGGTCTCCACGTAAGATTTTCAAGCATTGCTCACTTCACCAGTAAAAAATCTCTATAGTTACAAAACAAAGTGGATGCCGAAAATCCAAGACACAGCCTCGTCCCAGAAATTTCAAATAGCATTGAGCACCTAGTCAGTGCGCCGCTTGATTTTGATAGATGCAACCTTTGCCGTTAATGATCTTGTCTTTTTTGTTTGATTGTTTGGAAAGTCTTGCACAATCCGTGCCGTGAGGGCAGATATACAGTGATAACCGACACACGACGCAGCGCAGATATACTCCGTTACAGTGGCCGTGGCTCTGTCGATGACCGAAGCCTACAGCCCGGTTGGTACCGGATGACTGACGACAAAGGTACATCCCTCAGTATAAGCACTCTGTTAATCGTCATGTGCAGGCTTTGGCTAGTAGTTTCTGTGGTATTCAGCAAGTGTATTGCACCTAACTCTAGCTTTCTTGGCTCCATCCAGCAATGCATGTGGTAAAACTCATCAACATCTTTTCCATTGTCCTCCATATCAACCTGCGATCGCCTGAGCAGTTAAGTTCTTCCATTCTGCATGGATTCCTACATTCTCCTCCGATGCCCAAAATGCTTCATTTTTTGTATTTTTACAGGCGCCAAACTAAACATAGCTACAAGCTGCGTGGAAGTCGACTACTGCGGCACACATTATCCGATCTGGATAAATGACAAGTTGCCAGAGACGCCAGGCGAGCGTAAACCGCTGACGGGCTGCATCAATACCGGTAAACATTAGCATTAACCGTCTCGTTTTTCCAGTCCTTTATCTTCTTGTGTAAGGGGCGGTTTTAACGGCCGAACGCAACGCAAAAACGTACATATTGAAAGGCGCCTTAACACTGCACTTCCCTTTTGCAATATCGTACGTAAACAACAAAACCTGAAACAGAAGAACTGGTTTAGCTGGAACTTGGTGAGGTGCCTCAACAGAAGAGAAGTCCTGCTATAGCCAAACAAAATGATAGCCGTTTAGCCTCCTGAACACGGGCGTTGCAACAAGTTGGCCAGTCACAACGCGCGACATCTGTTGACTCAATGCACGTTTGGAAAAAGTCGACAGATTTCGCGCGTTGTGATTGGCCAAAGCCTTGCAAACTCTTGGAGGCGCGCTATTGCAAATCGCCCCTATTGTATTACTTTCAGAGGAAGATGGCTGCTGTAACCAGAAGATCATTCTTGGGGCGATCCACTGCGGCGATTACATTCTGTTCGGACTGGACCAAGTCCCCTCCATCCTCGGCAATGACGAGCCAGCAGCCTACTGCACAGGTCAGAGAGCAGACTCATGGGAAATAAGCGCTGGCGCCCTGGACCTCTCTTTGGTCTGTTTTAGCTTTCGTTGCGACATCCTTGCCCAAACCTTCCACATTTTGCGTCTGTACTACCTAGAACAATAGTGCGCCACCAAGAGTTTGCAACGCGTTGGCCAATCACAACGCGCAAAATCTGTCGACCCAGCGCGCGTTCGGAAAGGGTCGACAAATTTCGCGCGTTGGCCACCACGTTGCAGACTCTTGGGGCGCACTATTGTGAATCGCCCGTATTAGGTGTGTACACATATCCACCGATAACTGGTTCATTTTGTCAACACATTTGGTAGAATTTTTTTCACTGACGGTCAGCCACACTTTGGCAACAACTGCTTGGGGAAACTCAGATGGTGGAAGACTGTACAGCAAAAATATGTTGTTTTTTGTGCCCGATGCTGGTTAGGGTAAGATCACGATTTAGCTGTCCAAGTATCGTAGTTTTGGGGCTCAAGTTACTCAAGTTGTTCAATCTTCTCTTCCAGAATGTAGAAAAATGGAAGAATTTTCGGAAACGCTAAGGGTCATTGGAGGGAGAGATCGGTTACATTTAAACATAGAAATAATTACTTGTCTGTGAAGTAATTGCCATAAGGAACAACGGAAAGCTTTTTTTCAGAGAGGCTGTCATGAGGACATATCCTTGAAATCTTGCAGGCGTAATATGATAATAGAGTCCTGATATTCAGACTGAGATGAACGTGATTATGTTCACAGTCACCTAAGAAAGTGGGGCCCAAATCAACAAGTTTGACCACCTATTGATGATTATGCACCGTCAAAATTTCCTCCCTTAATTCATTTGGTACTAAATGTTGACCTTCGTTTCACAAAATGTCTAAAAAAAAACAGAGGCAGACCAATGGGAGTTGGTGTTCAAGATGAGGGACGGCTTTCTCGGTCCGCTGTGGGGAGTTCCTCCCTCGTCGATCAACACCGACATCCCTCTCGCTCGCCAGCTGGACAACGAGTTCCTCGGAAATTACAAGACCAGTCGCGCCTCGTGGTTGTCAAGTCAGTCAATCAATAAGGTGATGTACATTCATCGTTTTATTTCAAAGTATCACGAATGGGTAATTTCAGAAGAATGGTTGCCCCGAAACGTGAATACTATTTTTGAAGTTTCATCACAAGAAGAGTGTTTAATAGACCTTTCAACTAATAAATTTATAATTATACACGCATGCGCACAAATGGCCTTGGCGGCAAGAAGTGTGAGCGGGCCATTGAAAAGGTACAGGGGTGCGAATTTGATGATCATTTTCTCTCAGGTTTTCTGGCTTTGTTCAGTTTTTTCTTCAGAAAATCTCAATTAAATGCTATTAGTTCGAATCTAATCGGGATTTCTAATGCTGTGTAAAAAGACGTTACAATTGGGATTTTTTTTGCTGTGCGCAAGAAATTGCCGTAATTAAGCCGGTTTCCTCTCGTGATGTTGTATAATAAAGATACTTATTCCTTCTAGGCACCATCCACCCCAATATTATGGACACAGAGGCTCTGTCTTTTCCAGCACCACTCATTCGCCCCCTTCACTCCTTCAGAAATGTTTTCGTGTAAGCCTTGTTACAAAGTATCTGACCTGAAATGCCTCCGAATTACCCACAACTGGGTATCATTTCTTTCGCTATTAGCCTATTCCAAGCTGTGACCTTGTTCGATACGGTAAGCTGTGTACGTACAGTACATGTACATTGAACATAAGTACGTGTTTACAAATGCACAGCTCGGCTCCAAGAACACTAACGATTTAATTTATACCAGTTATGATGGAAGGGGGCCATACTAAGAAACGACGATCGCTTGCGGACAGGAAAAATCACGATTGTGAAGTCTTTTCACATTAGAGCACTAAAAATCCCGCTTAGATAAGAAATCAATAGCAAAAACGATTTAATGGAATTTTCTCAAGAACAAAACTGAACAAAGCCAGAAAACCTGAGAGAAAATGATCATCAAAGTCGCACTCCTGTAGATTTTGAATGGCCCGCTCACACTTCTGCCGCCAGGGCCATTTATGAATTTCGTAATGAGAAGGTCTTTATTGTTCGTATGTGTGATACCATGTCAGTACAACGACGCCCACTTCATTCGAAGTAGCTCCTAGACAGCAATTACACGTGTAACATGCAAATAGTGAAAATCTCAAAAAATATTTTCAGAGAGGTCTATTTCTACCTCGGTTGAAGGCCTAAACGCACATTAAGGTTCGTTGGACGTGAAACGTCTTCCAAATCCAGTCATTGTCCCAAAGTTTGAATATGGCTGTAACTATTGATCCTTAAGGTGAAACTCGCCATTTACAAGGACGGAAAAGAGAGGATCACTCTCATCTTTGATGGCGAATCGGCCAGCGATCGTAGCTGGTTCTCCGACTATCGGCTGATCTTCTCCCCTTGGACTGATCTCAGTAACAGATCGACCCACGCCATCTTTTTAATGGAAGGGTGAGCCAGCTCCATCCGATTACTACAAGTCGACTCTTGCAAGAGTCTCACAGGCTACTCCGAAATATAATGGACTAAACCGTCAACACGTTAGAAGTTGTTATGAAGAACATGTACAGTCATTTGCAAAAGTTTAGGACCACCCAAACAAAATACATTAACCTGAAGAAAACCAAGCAATAAACAAATCAATCACGGCAATTTATGATTATTTTCAATGTGTAAACTTAGTATCTTGGTTACACAGCTACTTGACTACATTTCCCGGATTCGTTAACTGTATTTAGTATTCCCTCGTTTATATCTGATTACTTAGACTGAATGAAAATTTCATTCAAATGGGTATATATCACGGCACTACACTGATGTTACACACCACTTTAAAAACATATTAAATTATTATTCAATAAGACAATGTAATGCAGGCCCATTGAAAGAAATACCAATAAAATTCCAGGTGATCTTAAGCTTTTGCACATTGACTGTAAAAGCCATGATCGCTCAGCAGAGTTTAAACTGCAGGCTTGTCACTTTGTCCTTTTGCCCTGTCCTCAGTGACAGATAATGACTTCTAGATCTAAACCGTGATCGGGGAATCAAGTCCTAAGATTAAGAATGTTTCCTGGAATGAGTTATCCTTACTTCGAAGGGTTTCTCCCGTGAATATTTTTATCCCAGAGAGCAGATGCTGACTGAATACGGGACACGCCGTTGGTTGATTACCAAGGAACACATTCCATGTAGCGAGGACAGCGAAGGGTGGCTTATGGTGATCACAGATCCTGGGCGCCGATCCCCATGCGATCTGCGCAAGCCCCGGTCCATACTCTACTCTAATACAACGACGGCTGAAAACTGGTCCACTGGTAAGCATAAGAACTCGTAAAGGTTTGCCCCAACGCTGAACCCGTGCGGTTCATGACGGCACCAGACTGAAAAATATACTTGGGTTAAATTTAACCCAAGCGAGGATGAAAACTGCAACTACCCAATAGTTTAGGTCGTTTTAACCCAATTTGAATAATTGAAATTAATTTCTGGGATGTTTTAGCGAAACAACGGTTAATATCCACTCATATTGTGGGTAAAAACTGAAACAGGAAGTAGTTTTCAACCCAAAGTTGGGTTAACATAGCCCATATTTGGGTAGTTGCAGTTTTTACCCCTCCTTGGGTTAAAATCTAACCCAGGCGATGTTTCAGTGCAGAGTGCAACTTTTTCCGACAAAATGGCGCCGACGGCCTCAAGTATTTTTAAACATTTGTAGTTTATAACCTGAGATACAGGGATTGCAAATCTTTGTTTCATTGCTGACTTTGCCTGATTAGACCTGCCTGAAGTTGGACTTGTAGCTTTAAAATGTGAGCGCTTTGCCGGAGGCAGGTTAACCATATAGGCTATGCTATCAACCCCGAAGGCCGGTGCACATACATGCTAATGTACTATGTGAAAGTGAAGTGAATTTGACGTCATATATGAAACGTTTGCAGCAGACTTTCTCTCGAGTTGAAATGTGGTCGACTTTGCGAATTCGCAGCTCCATGGTCAACATCATTGTAATAATTAGAGGCCTATATACGGGGTATATGCTATAAGCCTAATGGCACTATATACGCACAGGCTCTACACTCCCTTGTACCACTATAGGAGGGCCGATATTACGCCAGAGAGGGTTGGCTCAGCGCCAAAAACCCAGAACGACTGAAAGTCAATATAAATCCTGCCTGTGCAGTTTACGGTAATGCTTCGGCGCAGGCTCACTAGGTGCACGTGCCTGCTGCGGCGCCTGCGCCTTTGCATTAATGTGCATTGCAAACAGGCGTATCGCTTGCTCAAATGGCGCTCATGCGATTACAACGTTTTACGTGTATTTACGGTTAAGTTCGCCATCTTGCGCCGCTACGCGGCGCTATAAGATCTTTGCTAATAACTGAAGTGCGGCCGGGTGTATATTGTCCACTGATTGCATTATAATGTGTAAACCAATTGCCGATGTGTCATTACTCAAACGGAAAGATTTTTACCATTCGTTTTTTCCAATGGAACTTCTCATCGTAGGTTCCAAATAAAAAGTTTTTAAAATCCTTACAAAATGAAAGTCTGATAATCTCCGACAGACGTATTTCGGCACTTTCAGACGCGTTTTCTGCAGTGTGCCTTAGTCACTTTATGTTATGCCTTGCAGGTTCATTGGAGAGGGGTGATTTCATGGCTATCTTCGTCTCTTCCTCGTCAGACCCCCGACGGCAGTGCCGGTGCGGGGAGAATTAGACACCCGGTCCAGTCCTAACGATCTTTGAGGTTGTCAGGCATACAATCCAGTGTGACTGGAACTTACGTTGGACAGATTAGATATCAGAGATCACCGTAAATTCCTGAATTAGGATTTAGCTTTGATTTTGTTGATATTTAATGTCTAACCTAAACTCAGTAAGTGTTTGTGTGTTAGATTTTCCAAAGCAGTTTCAACCAAAATGTTCATTTTCATTTATACAACAGGTTCAAATTATTTTCGGGGTTTCTTTTTTCACAATTATAGCATTGTTTTCATTTTTGTGCAGATTAGTGCGTATTTGCGCCATTTATTCCTCTGTATAGCTAATCAAATCTCCATAATCACCGGTATGTTTAATTTCTACGGACTTTTACGAATTGATTCAACCAAATTAAGATTCATCAAAGCGCAAAGGCTGTTTAATCTTTGTGGTGTCTTAACCATCTATATCAAACTTTAAGTTTTCAATTTAGATGTGATATGGCATGTTTGAATTGGTGTTCTGCATCTGTCTTTCAGTATCAAAGTGCTCGTTAACCCCGTAGTGATTATGATAAATAATTGACCTACTCCACAAGCACTGTATTAATTATGCAAATTCCTTTTTACCATGACACTGTTTTGTGTAAGGCTGTCTAAGATTGAACTCAACCGAAATCAGAGCAGGATGTTCTTCTGGCGATTGTGCGATTGTGGAGGTAGGCCTACTCTTCAGTGTCCTCAACCAGGTCCATAATGCTGATTGTTCCAAAGGAAACTAACTTGGTGATACGAAAGCACGACTGCCGTTTTACCATGAAAACAAATTGTATTTCGTTTCTCTGTATGCATTCCATTTACACGTTTTCCTGAAAACTGAATATACATCCGAAAATTCGAATCGGGAAGCATATGCCAAAGATAACTAACACGAAAAAGTTGGTCCTTATTTCCTTGTAATATGCCAGGCCTTACACATTAATTCTTATCATTTTGTCCTGCACGTATATTGAAAATGAAATAAGTGACCTAAATTGATAACAGATAATTTTCATACGACCCGTTTTACATGTCTCAAGACCTATTACCTAAGTTTGAAATGTTTTCAGTTCTCAGCCGTTCGTTTAAATTGATTGGTTTGCTTAATATTCATTAACATATAAATTAGTTAATTTTTCTCCACATTGCATAATTGAAAGATTGAAATTTTACTAGGCGTAGAAATGCTTAATATTGCTGCTTTATTTTAATTTGTTATGAAATTATGAAGCATAAAATATAACTACGAGTTCGATATATTAGCTGGCATAAAGGACATGCATATAACGGATCCACTAAGCACCCACTCTGGCAATTTGTCGACTCCCACTCAGCAGTGAATACATTGTTAAACCTGCAACTCATTAGTAGTCAGCGAGCGAAAGTGACACTTGTCATTGTGGACAATGGTCCCTGGTTAAAACGCCAATTAAGTAAGGCCCAGGAATACTGGAGCCTAGCTTGATTGGATGTCTTCACAATTGCAAAGCGGCACATAGGCCTACAGCTGTCCGTTTTGTTGTCACAACTAATCGTTTTCGCGGGTAGGTGTACCTCGAGACAGAAGCGGTAAAACGCGCCGTCACGCCCCCTGCCATGATACCAGTTAGGCAACTGGCTGATGGAAATAACGATGGTTGCATGACGGCCAACATCAGTCACTTATTTGCAAGTCACCGTAAGTCGATAGATAGCGTCAGCCAGGTTAATAAGATATCCGCAGGGTACGTGCGTGCTACGGCACAGTTTCGTGCCTTAATTATGCACTATCGGTACAATATCGTGGGCTCTTGTGCCGAGTAACACTCTGAAGTGTCGCTCTCATGTTTTTGGATGGACTGAATCGACACAGAATGAACGCTTCAGTGCTGCGCTATATTTGGGGTACAGGAATCACTGCGGCCGCTGGCGAGGAGACAGGCGAGTAACCGGTAAATTAGTACGTGCACAAGCTTTGCGGTCATTGGACTCCATCGATGAACCATAAAATTTCAGTGCAGGTCCACGGTCCCTACGGTAACGCAGTATATGCTGGCAACATCGGCACCGTTGATGGTTCATCAGAAAACTCTGCCTGATGCCTATGTAAACGAATTTTAAACAGTCTCTGCCCTGCCTAAAGCCTGTAGATTCTACGGTATCATTAGGCTGTCATGCTACACCGTGATTAAGAGGAATGCGCATGATTGTGAAACTAATGACACGTCACAATTACATGCAGGAGATCATAGCCGCTCACGCGCCCCGAAGTACGTTGTATCATATGGTTTGCGTCTGGTATGTAGGCCTCAGATACTGCGATCCTATACGACACAACGGACAAGCATAGTGTGGATCAGTGAAAAAGAAAGCAGCTGCATCTTTCGACAGCTGCAAACCAAAGCAGGTTACCAACAAAAACGGCATAATAACGGCGCCTGACTCGTGGTTCATTGTGCTGGCGCACACATGGCCTGTTTTCCGTTGATTCCAGCACGAACTGGGACTTCGTTTTACGTCTACAGTGCTTTGGAGTCGGTGCACGCTGTCTCAGGCGCTTGATTCTTCCGACCGTGGACCCTTGGTAAGTGGTTTGTTTTCTTTGAAAATTGTATAACCCTTAAAATGTGTTCAGTTTAGTCGGAGATAGAAATACCAGAGAGACACAATGTACTGGTAGAGTCTATTATTTCAACACTGGTTTATGCATTTCATTTACCTTAGATATCCTTTACAAAAAACATTGATCAGCTGAAATGCGTTATTTATTTTCCTTGAAAATTATGGTGCATCATTTGGACGAGCCGGCGAAACCCATAATATACCGATTTCTATATACCGTAGCCTGCATTTCAGTTGTGGCTATTTTTGTCGTTTCTCGTATTTTTCGTTTTCGTGATCAGACAGAAACGGCAGTTGAATAAGCACTGTATACCTTGTCTCATATGTGACCCAGCATATCAAAATCAGGAATAAGTCTCAAATTGACTTGGCGAGATATGTACATGGTCAGAAAGAGAATTTCGTAAGCTTTCAAATGGTGCACATTACAAGTGTGTTGATGGGAACCTTTCATAGACACTCTTCCAAAATTTACAGAAATCGCCACATCGATTTTTTTTTCGACCTTTACAGTACCCACATCCTCACTCACTTTACTTGGCCATTACGTAAAACGGCCTCAGCGACTTATTGCTGATTACGATGTTCTAGGTCACATTTTTTGGTATTTTTGTGTTCAACATTTACCATGGATTTAATCAAATATTTAAATATCCGATACATGCAAATGTCGCGCAGCAGCAGGTTAATAGTGACTCCAAATTGTAAACAAATCATTTACTAGTTTTAAAGCTTGAGGTACCATCTGCTCACGAAATAAGAAAACTGTGTTAATTGGAAAAGGCTCAGGAAACAGGAACCTTTCCCGTTGGTTAGTTGAATGAATTAATTTGCATAGCGGCGAGCCATGACAACTTTGTTTCTCTCGTTTCACTGATCAGACTTGAAAATCAACAAATAAGCATTACATATTGAACGCATGCTACATCTTCGTCTTAGGTGGCTGGGGGTTTCATTCGAGAAACAAAAACATATTTCGCACAAAGTAGTCCAATGAGTAATCCATTCCGCATATGAAACGTGACGCTTTGCTATATTTGCTGTAATCTATCGAGTCATATCATTATTGGGCATTGTGTTCTCGCCTTATAATTGAATTGAAAAAGTGGTCTTGCGTGGCCGCCCGCCCCGACGCGTGTGGCGACGGAGGCCAATCCCTTGCGTTGTCATGGCAATGGAGCACTAGCCATAAGGAATAACAACCTGCATATTTTCTACCCTCTGACAAGTGTTTTATTTGTACATATCCATTTTTTTCCATAATTGGGACGTATAGAGATGGCAAGATGATATGATGTTTGGTTTAGTTCATGTTTTATTTAATTGACTTTTTTACACGCTTGCCTATTGATTATGCATTTTCCCTTTTCCATTCCTTTGAGTTTATTCATTCGTGAAGCAGTGTAATAAGCGAATTCCCCTTTTAAAAAAACGACATTTTGCCTCAGTGTCACGCTTTCATCTTGTTAACTTCCCCACGAAGTCAACAGTACAAGAAACCTTTGAAGCTCCTTTTCCACAAATCTATAGTGGAATTTGAATAAAACGCGCTTGGCCTGGACGGATCAGTGCTTCGTGCCAAAGACTGGCAAGATGGGCATAGATCCTGTTTATTCTGAAATAAATAATCCACATCTCTGCAGTTACTGGCAGTGAGTACCAAAGGATCGATTGGGCGGGCAGCAGTGAATAAATAATAGTCAAACAGGTTATATTTATGTAGCGATTTAAAGTAGCGAGAGCGTGAGTGAAATTCTTCAGTCGTTCAGGTCAGAGCTAATCATCCGTTCGTTGAGCTGACAGTTCATGGAGATCGCCACTAAGGCATTTTAGTGGCGAGAGCCGTGCTTCCATCGGTCGTGAATGGTAAATGAATCATACACATTATACCGTGAAGTATAATGTAATTCTATTATGCAGTGCGTGTAAATGCCTTTTTGTGTCCCATTTAATATGAAGGTTACGTTTTCTGGTGCCATTTTTAAGAGCATTTATTTGTTTATTTTCCATTTTTATTCTTAACTCCAATTTGCATGCTTATAAGCAAAAGTGTGATGTCATCCAAGGTAAAAATCTGTGTTGTATATATTTTGGCATAGACATTTGCCAGATTTTTGGATGATAAGCTGTTGCAATTTTTTGTACTAGGCTAGCGAGTCTTCACACAAAATGTTTCCAATGACGTCTCAGCAACATCGACCTCCTTTGTCGGGAAGATTGTGGAAATTTTAAAAGATTAAGAAACGACACGCTTCAATTAGAATGAACCCGAAAAAGGGATGTGGCAGTCTGAGTTTTTTGCAATTTAAGGGAAGCAGCAATTTGCGCAGACAAGTTCCCAAGTAAATTCACCGCATTAACCCTTTGGGAAACGGTGGGAATATTTCGGAATACATGTATTTCGGGTCTGATCTACACAGACCCGAAGCTTTTTTCAATAACGTACCACTGTCCGGTTCAATTGGAAACGGTCTCAACCCTCCATGAGCTGCTGTGGAACGCTGATGGTTGATGTTGTCAAGAGATGATACTCGTATACAGTCGTGCATGACACTGATCAGGCTCTCCACATTCTGAGGACATCACAGGGCCCACAGAGGCCTATAGAGTTTGCAGTGACACACGGAGAGACGCGGTGTCATTTCCCGGGGCAAATCGGGCATTTGTGGAGATATGTCTGAATGGTGTTTATGAATAGCCACAGAATAGAACAGAGCCCGCTGCATGAGTCGTCTGCATCTGATCCCGGTGGAGTTGCCGTTAATTAAGACTGCATTTAAAATAGCTGTGAATAATTTCTTATAACGTAGTCCTGTTGAAAGAATTCACAGATAATCATATAGGCATCGTTTTCTGTTTTAACATCACAGATATTTTTCTTTTCGGTGTCGAATTTTGACTTTTGTTGTGAAGTTATGCTCAGTTGTGCAAAGCCGTGATTGCATTCGCTGTGCATTTATATTTCCATATTGGAAGTCTGATTTTTTGTCGTATCACTTTTTGTTTTACGGCTAATGCACTAAAGATTTTGCCTTTGGTAACTTAAATTTTCTAATAATTTGCTTAGCTATTCGAGATTTTATTCCGAGGTGCAATCTTTTTTTTAAAGGAGGGTTTTGGGGAGAAAATATAATCACGACTTTCCTGTTGTCTCTTCAGGGCCAACTTCTGCGACCCATGCAAAGCTCACGGCGATGACACCGTCTTATCCGACGCTCCACCACTCAACACCACCGCGAGGGAGCTCTGTCCGGTAGCCAACTGATGGACATGGGGGTGAATTTAGCAAACACTCTTATGACCTACGTGATGGTCCTAGTTGTGTTGTGGCATGCTCGCCTGAACCCTCAAACTACGGACGCTAAAAGTGAGTGTAGGATTTTTGTTAGAGCGATTGAGGCTCTAGATTTCTGGAAATCGGAGTTAGTCTGATAACTTCAAAGCTTTCAGCACCGTCATCCAAAGGGCAAAGAATTAATATTTGGGTGATATTAAAATTGGTCCTTGTTGATTTTTAAATTACAGATCGTGTTGGATATTCAAGAATTTTTGTGTCTTATTGGAAGATTCATTTTCCCCAACAAAAAATAATTTGGGTCAGCGATGTGTTCCTACAGGTTTTATTTATGCCACCTGCATGACCGTGAATAATTGAAAAACCCATCAGACATTGACTATAATTGCATTAACCGATCAGTATGTGCATATAAATTACATTCGTATGCAGTTTTGGGCTACATGGGACTTTGAGCCGTGGTATTTTTTCCTCATTTATTCATTCAGGCATCACACCACGATCCACGGAATCAACAACGGACGAGAACGAGTTGGACGCTGTTCAAACAACGCCAGCTGAAGGAACAACTGCTTCTCACGAAAGCGTATGGGAATTTACTTTCAATTTGATAAACGTTTAGCCAAACCTGAATTAACCGTTTTAAACGCGTAAACGTGCCAGCTTTCCAGTGAAGATGTCGTCACCAAAGCAGCACATTATTATATCCAGGTTTTGAGTCCGGGGGGATTTTTCTTTGGAGCCATTGTCCACATTATTTTTCATGCCCCTGCAGGACAAAGAATCCCCGCCCATCCCCTACCCCCTGGATACGCCACTAAGGGGAGTTTAAGTGCAGTTTTCCTTCAGCAGTATAAACGTGCACCTTCATAGCGCCCTCTACCCGGCCCATGCCAAACCTCCTTGGCCTAATGAAGAAACAAGTTCTTAAATTCGCAACATTTGTTTTTGGCCTATTATACTTGATGGACCCACTTTTTTTGAGGCAGGGAAATTGATTGATTTCCCAGAGCGGTTCAAAATTTGGATTCCATACACGTATCCTTCATCGGCAGCGGTGAATTACGCTATTCATTTACGGTCATTAGCCATTATTACGCTGTGGTCAACCAAAATGTGAATTTACCGGCGAAAAATAGCTTTGCATTGCAAATGAGCACTAATCTCTGACAAGGGTAGTATACGCACGTGTTTTCCCTGGCTATAGTCTGACAATGTTTAATGTATGCTCCTGTACGTGTAACTTTATCAGGTACATTTGGATCGTCCACGTGACAGCGGTGGGTGCGGCAGTACCAGTGACAGCGAAAGATCGGCCGGACGTACGCAAGATAATACTCCTGAAAATCAGACAACGATCACCGACACGGGTGTCGTGACCGATGATGGGCTCATCTCGGACGTTGGAACATGTGAGCCGGAAGGGGGCAGCGACGCCAACGTGTTCCTGATTCAGTGGACGGTGTTTGCCGACTGGCGTGTGCTGGTGGGACTCGCCGTCTTCGAAGTCATCGTCTACGTCGTCACGGTGACTGTGGTCATGGTGCTGCACTCCCGGCACAGAAACCAGGTCGGGTCGCTCCGGGAGGGCGCCCTCACTTCGAAGTATCAGTTCGCTCTCTGAAGACGCGCTGCTGCCGTGATGCAGTGGTCGAACGAGTCAGATTACTGGGCCTTTTCTTTGTATGAAGCAAGACCAAAGCCCGTAACAAGATATTGTAAATAATTGGCGACTTTCGTGAACCTTCAGTGCATCAGTGAAGTATCCGGTCAAACTCATATACGAAGACAGATAGAGAGACGGGGCACATGAGCTTAGCCAAAACGACTATGTACTGTCAATTTATTACTAGCACAGCGCAGCACCATATTTATTTCTGATGAGTACAAAATTCTAAGTTCTTCAAAATCAGCCACCCTCTTCACACTTCGTACGTGTAAGGTTCATAACTTGGGGAAAGAGGATAAAGATTTCTTGCTAAAGTTTTACCTCCAAAAGATTTTGATGAATAATAAAATAAACCTTTACTCGTTAATGTAGGCCTATGACAACTCCAATTTAATGTTGACTGCGTCGCATTCTTTCCTTTGCCCTTTATTGCATAACAACTTAACGCGCACAACGCACACTAAAAACTCAAGGCAAATAGCTTGGTCCCAGCTTCCACAAGTCTGTCCCGGAACTCCACCTGGGCGTGGTTGCCTGGTGGAACGCCGCTGAGACCGTGGATCAGCCCCCACCAGCTGGCCGCGATAGCCCCGCTGGAACTGCCCTCGCCGCAGTGGAACACGGCTCTATCGCAGAGATCTCGCCAGGAGTTGGACGACAATAGGGCATCGTATCTGCAACAGAAAAACAGGGGGAACCTTCTGTAAGGACGAGCCCTAAGCGTGTATTTTTTCCCTTCCTACCATGAATGACAATGCAGAAGACTTTGACTTAATCATTGTAGGGTTTTGCCACATTCGAATACGTACGGGGGAATATTCACAAAGTCCATCGGAGTTTATGAATTGGTTTCATTGGTTTTCATTTATGAACTGGTTTCATAATTGGTTTGAAGAGATTGGTTTAATTGATGGACGCGATGGTTGGACCTGAGTTATGGGCTGGTAAGCGTCGTAGCATGCAGTCTGGTAACCTAACACATCATAAGCTTGAAACAACGTTGTTCTAGCCAAATTCACTCACGTGCTGCTTTGTAAATATTAAACATTGTATTATTATGGATTTGATTGACTTTCCATGGTCTTTTTTCTATAAGAAGCTATTTTACGATTTCAAAGAGGTTGTCACGAGATTGGGAGTATACTCGATTATATGCACAGAGAATAAAAGTTCGTGAACACACAGAGAATTGGATGTGGTGTTTTCATTTTGTTTACTGATTGAATTCAGCATTGGGACGTGAACTTGAGAAAATTTATGAAATCATGACTGATTCACAGAATGCAAACCTGGCGACTATATCTTACGCAATGAGTGGAGCATCATGACCACAGCTTCCAGGAACCATGTTGTCCATCGCGAAGTGACGATATGCCTCGTCCCGTCTCTCTGCTCCGTACCTACGGGGAAACCTTGGCGCGCTTTCCCCGTCCGAGATGCCTCGCATAGACACGTACTTCTTCCAAATGTCTCCAAAGTAGCACCACGCCCCCTGGTTGTCGTCCACATCCCGTCCGGTCGAGACGACATATCCAAGAACCTCGGGGATGACGTCGAGGAGGGCGGCAGCCCACTCGCGGACCTCGCGGCGCTGCACCGCGTAGGAGGTGAAGAGCGCCGAGGTGACGGCGCCCAGGTAGGCCGTGGGGTGATGGTGGGTTATCCTCGCACACTCCACGGCCGTGGAGATCAGGCAACCCAGCTGGCCGGGCTTGTGGAAGCGAAGTCCGATGCACACCGATCGGACGGCCGGGAAGGCCTCAACGGCCGTGCGTGAGTCGTCGAACGGCAGCTCCCATCCCTGGGGCTCGGCCGGCCGAAGCAAGGCCGTCGCCCGGAGGAGGCTCGTGCTGGGCCGCCGGTTCTCCATCATGCGAGCCGACATGCAGTCCACGTACTGCGCTGCGAATTCCGGCCACAGCGTCTCAGATGTCCGGCCCGTGGCCAGTGCCTCGGCCGTCGCCAGATGCAGCACGGTGTTTTGTCCGACCGGCCATTTTGGTGGCTTGACTTCAATCTTGTCAACACCGCCCATTGAAGACATCGATTGTTGGACTTCGGCACCGGATGGGCTCCCTTCATTTTTGCACCCCAGGCCCAGTGCGTCACCTGTCCCCGACAAAATCAGTGCTGCCTGGTAGGCTTCTAATGAAGTCATCGTCGCCATTTTTACGCTTTGTAAAAGTGCTTTCTGTCATGGGCTCATTGCTGAATATTATTCATTAACTGGCTTTGAAATAACTTAATTTGTTTAAGAAACTTGGAGAGAGAAGGATGACCGCGAATAAAGCCGGAGAGTTAGCGCCAGCGTTGCTTGATGACATAGAAACGGCAGGTGGGGTTAAAGGTCAAACGATAATGATTTGTCACTGGTTCCCTGATCGACGGCACTTGAATGTAAGTACGTACGACGCGCACCAATGTTGCCTTGTGAAACGTGGATCAGACATAGACAGCTAGCTGTGAAGACGCTGGATTTTCTGCGTGTTCCGTCTACATCCTAACATGTAAGTATCCTACATTTCTTCAGTTACTTCAGTATTCACAGACGCTTATTATATTTCACTTGCTGGAGAATTGTAACAGACATCGCTTACAATAAAAAGGAATGCCAGATTGAGTCAATAAAAACATCAAACTTCTAACAGGCGCGGTTCCTGTAAACGGATTTGGAACTTCTTTCGTTTGAATGTGTAAACGTCCCACCTTTAGTCACAACTTGACTCTGAAAAAATGGTTTAAGCAGCAAATATGAATGCATCAATGAGAGCTACAGCCTGGAAAATTGACTATGCCCCCTCTAGTGGCAAGTTTTTTCAATTGCAGTTAGGGAATGAACTAAAAAATACATTTGCTGGTAATTTGCAGAAATTTATTTGAATTTTAATTGTGAAAACAATCTCTTTTCACCTAAACATCATAGCGTAGGATTATCATGGAACTTTGCAATTGCCTTGCGTTATATTGCCCCAGCAATCTGACAGATCTCCAATTTTGCTCTTTTCACTTATGCTAATTTTTCTCCTGACCACAATCATATGCAGAAACAAAATCAAGATTTTCTTACGCTAAACGGAACAAAGAATCTAGTGATAAATGTTCAAACATCTCCTCTCGTGTTTTTATTGTCAAAATTAATGCACATGTGGGAGAAAAATTGGGCAAAACCAAAATAATGCCTGAAATGCTAAGTTTGCAAGGGAAGAATTCCATATACGAAGTCCACTGTAATATCGCGTAATTACTACAAAAGTATCCTTACTTTGATCGCTGAATGAAGACGATTCCAATAGGCATTGAAGAGCTGAACATCATAGGACAGAAATGTGGAGTTTTGGGCACACTTTTGGAGCTACACATGGACCAGGTTTACATCGACAGGCGGCCATCTTTGCTTCTGAAGAACATGGCGAATGCGCACGACGTGTGCGCATGAACCGAATCATATCCGGAAGGGGTTGGGCTGCCACAAGCATTGAGGTAATTTTATGCATGAATCCGCAACACGAGGAGTGCAGAGGGCCGTCATCTGTCTGGATGGATCTACACAGTTCACGAGGTGCCGCGCAATGTGCCCTACTGTACATGTACAATTTTTACTTGGGGGAAAATAGTGCGTGTTTTGCGACAATTTTTAAGTTGGAGGATTTGGTTAGAAGGAAAAATGGGCCCAATTTCTTTTACAGACAGTTTGTAAGTTGGACAATTTGTTTAGAAGGAAAAAAGGGGCAAATTTCAGTCTTTTAGAGAGTGCTTGTCAGTTGGAGGAGTTTTTTTTCTATATTTATAGAGAGGGAAGGGGAAAAGGGAGCTGAAACCTGTCTTTAGATTATTGTGTGGCTATCTGCGCTCTAAAATGTGAGGGTAGGCTTGTACAGGAGAAGAACATCCTTAAGGATTTGATTGAAGTGGTCTACTCCTGCATGTCGGCAGCGCCACATGTATTCGGCCAGGTAGAACCCAAACTGGTCGCTTCCACTGTATGGTGTGGATAGTCACCTCTGTCACCAATTGCGCGACTCCAATTCTCGCTCATAGTGCATGTATTGCTAATGGATGAAGCAACACTCCACCTAGCCTGAGTTCTTATACAGCATTGGACTGAAATTCCTTCTTTCGTACGGCCGACTGCATTTCTACTTGTTCTTTCTCTCTTGGTTTACATAATACGACGTACGGAGATAACTCACGTCATACAGTCAATTGTGCTCAGACATGTACCTTACCTAGTTGATTTCCTTTGGCACAACCTACTTATATTAACAACGGATAGCCACATTTATTAATATTTAAATATTCTAATTTATACAAATATTCGTGAATAATTACATATTCAGTTTCATAAATATTTAATTTTTTTAAATATTCATCTTGACCTCATCGTGACCTCTCCTTATTTCAACCGTAACTTTATATGGAACATATCGACTTTCTCCGGCAACAAGCGCTCGTGTGGCGTGGTCAGTTAGACTGCTGTATTTCTATACCTAACAGTTCTCTTCATTGCAGGTTCGCTTCCCCTTTACGACACAATTTGGATTAAATGTCTTAAATGTGTATACTAACTGTAATAATCCTTGTACTAATGACAGGAAAACTGTGGAGAAATAAAAGGACGGGATAGTGAAGGAAAGAGGAAACGGTAGAGGATATAGTAGGGAAAAAAAGAACGGCAAAAGGACTCACTTTTTTGCCGTTTTATTGCGTGGGGCCCCTTCTTTTTAAACCTGTCCCCCTAAGTTACTGAACCCCCTTTCACATCTCTATCCCCCAAAAATAAATGTCGCCCCTTTTTAAATCTGTCCTGGAGCAAAAATTTCTCCTAAAAAGTGAACTTCGTATATGGAATTCTTTCCGTTTGCAAAGACCCAGTAATATGTACATATATCAAGGACCAAGGCTTTAACCACTTCACGGCGGGCCCATTTATCCATGGATGTTGATTCTGCTGGGCTGGGTAATTTTTAATTTTTTTCCTGTTTTCAAAATTCTTTAAAAATTCATAAAGTCATTCACTGGACGTTTACATCCACACAAATGACTGTCTGGTGCTACTTTAATCTGATACTAGACACATGTATTGATGCCTGAGTATTTCAGCCAGGCCTGCCGCCTTGTAAAAAGAGCCCAGATTGTGCGGTGTTATGTAATTTTCTTTTGTTCCCCGAAACTGCACAGTGCGCGGCTGGCGTCTTTTCAATAGGGGGCAGATTAGCATGCAGTGGTATTGTATCGCTCATCACTGGAGCGCTTTTGTCCCCAGTGGTGATCCGCTCGCGCTGAACGCCACAAACGGTGGTAAAATCTTTCAAAACAATGACAAATCCCGCCATTGACAACTGAAAAAAATGTTAGTAATTCCCAGCAGCTTGGTCTTTTGTTTTTCCAGTACGGTCTTCTGTTATAAGGCCCTGCTCTTTTGTCCGGTTTCAGGCTTCCGGCTTCGTGTATAAAGCCTGTGTGCCCGAAACTGGGCACCCCGGCACGAAATGGTAAACTCATCAAAACTGAGACCATGGCTTCAACCCTCAAGGCAAGGGCTCTGTACAAAATGACTGCTTAGATAACATTTGTCGTACCAGCTGATAATTTTGTAGACCCAGTAAAAAAAATATTTTTCTTTGTTCTTCTTTCCTCAGATTTGTGCCCATTTCTGCCAGAACTTTACTCATTCCTGTTAAAAAAGTAAAACCTGGTCAACCGAAGGGTCCGATACGTAAACAACTCATCCTGAACTCACCACCTGATGGCCTGGCGATGTGTAATCAAACCATCGGCTGTCAAAATGATGATAGAGATACTGGTCCGTCTAGTGCTCTCTGCAATATTCCTGTGAGTGTTAAAAAGAAGAGCCCTGGGGTTGGTTCCGACGGAGAATAACTCCCAGTTTAATCAAAGACAATAAGTCCACCACAAATAGTCACAAGCCAATCCCAAGTAAATTACAAGTCAGTGGTGATGAGGCAGGTGGCCAGTCGCCAACTGCCATGGCTAAATCATCCCAGCCACACCCGGGGAGATTTCTGCCCTTGCTGATTAAGAACTTTGGCTGCGCTAGTGAGGTCGTGGAAATATTTCCTGAAATTCCACCCATGCGTAAACTCTAAACCTGCTCAAGCAGTGTGCTAAAGCTTGTGAATAGACCTCCTCTCCATATGAGAAGCAATCCATAAATTTATATTTGCTGAAAATGTACACATCTTTGTTGCAAATCTCTGCAGGGTCACCGAAGAGATGGAGCCATTTCATCGCATCATTCAGCCAGAAGAGATGTGGCTGTACAGGAATCCCGTCACGGACAGCTACACGACAACACCCATGCTTTTTGTAAGATTTCCTCCCATTTTTGTACCAAGCTACAAGCCAACTTTGTTTCTCAAGATATAGGCCATTTCTGACATGAGTTTGCAGGGCTGCATCTGTTTTAAGCAGGTGTCCATACATTTGCACCCTGTGTAAAGACTTAGGCCTAGCTCTAGATACGAGATACGATACAGCTGTGTGTGTTGATTGAAGAGGTTGCCGCTTTGAACATTTGCAAAGTTTAATGTTCACTGGCCACCTGCTGTTATGCAGGAAATGTTTCTTCGCAGTTTTATAAAGCTGTCAACAACAGCACAAGGCAGAAATGACTCAAGGAATTTCATTGAATAATCTGCTTTAGTCTGCCAAAGGTTCTTGCTAAGAGCAGTATTTGTGTTTGAATTCAACGAGAAACAAATTACATTCTAGAACTAGTATTTGTTTTCACCAAGGTTTCAGGTTGTTGAACTGTTTTTGTAAAAGAGTAACTCCTCACCAAACAGTAACTTACTGCAATCTGACGCAAAGATAACTCTGGGGCAGTAAATAGTAATTTCAAATTGGGCACTTTCTTTGCATACACACTTTACACTGACCTCTCCTTTTCCGACAGACAATCATTTCACTTGTGCCAGCAGTAGTCATTACAACATTTGCCATCATCAAACAGGATAAAAAGGACACACAGCAGGCTGTTTTAGGTGAGGCATTCAACTTTACTGGCACCCATCAGTCTTCACGAGGGCATCCGTGTTGTCTTACCCTCCGAGACAGGCTTGAACAGAGCTTATACATGTACATGTAGTACTGGTGTCCATGGGTTGACACGTCTGCACACGCATGCACGGTGCGCACCTACACGTGCACGAATTTTGATGGCATGCTACCCACATAAACTGATGGATCTGGCGTGGGGGGTGGGACAATGGGGCCACGCCCCCTCCAAAATGTAAGGAGGACGCAAATTCACTTTTGAAAACACAATGAAAAAAAAAAAGCAATTTTCACTTTCCTTCCTTTAAAAACCCTTTAATGTAGCCTCACCCCTTGAAGGTCGATAAAAGGCGATCCAAAGGAAATCCAAATTTTGGGGCCACTTCTGAATCAATTTTGCCCCTCCTCAAAAAAGTGGTTTTGGATCTCCTGTTGTCCACAGGAATTTGCTTGTTTTTAAGAGATTAGCTGCCTTTTGTAAGGATGGATGTTTTTAGAAGACACTCAACATCTACTGAACTCTCTTTGGTCGTAGACCAGCTAACTTATTTTGCAACATGCCAACGTTTAGCAAAGATAGTCAAGAGAATCTGGACAGAAGGAATGCTGAGATGACAAAAGAAACCTGTCTTCATTTATAGGCAGAGAAACAAAGCTTGCAGCCAGTTATATCATTTTCAACTTACTGTAAGTTGCCAACCAGAAGGTTGGATTAACTACATCTTGCTTCTTGTTGAATTTTGTTCTTGATTTTTGTTCTGTACTTTGTTGCAGCCGTTACGTTGGCCCTTGCCTTGAATGGCGTCGTCACAAATTCCGTCAAGCTGACCGTAGGGAGGTAAGAGACAAGTTTTTCTTTTACGGTCCATATTAGCTTCCAGGGGTTGCTGTCCTCTTAACGAAAAAAATGGATGGATAGGCCTGGAGACATGCACGTTGTAACTTAATAAGCGATGACAGAGGAATGCATATTGCCTAACATGCAGATCCTGTGAATAGCTCACCCTTTGAGATTGGACATGGTCAGAAGTTGACATGCAATTGGACTGACAGTGTTTGATATGGCCTATTCTTAGTACAGTGCGCCACCAAGAGCTTGCCATGGAAAGGCCAATTTTTTTGCGCTGCATTGTGGGAAATTATCAACAAACTGTAAATAATGCTAATTTGTGTAGAATGACAGTTTGGCTTTCAGTGTACGGAATATTTATGGTCTCCTTCTCTCAACCGTATCGTTTTTATGCTTTCTCTTGAATATTTATCTACTCTGCAGGCCAAGACCAGATTTCTTCTGGCGTTGCTTCCCCGACGGAAAGAGCACGCTCGACATGAAGTGCACCGGAAATCCCGACACCATCAAAGAAGGAAGGAAAAGTTTCCCAAGCGGCCATTCCTCTTGTAAGTTCACTTCCATTGTCTTTAATATTCCACAGACACCACCAAAAATGTGTTTTCTTGCAAATCAAGGGGACGCTGTCCAAAGTGACACAGTTGGTCTGAGCTTGTGACTATATACACTACTTAGACATGGCCCTCTTTTGTTTGGCGACATTTATTCTCCCTTCCTGCCGCAGCCCTCTCAAGACAAAACAGAGATAAGGACCTATTGTAGGCAAGTTATGGGTAACTCTATCCATTGAGCAAGGTTAGAATCACGTACGATGTTTGGTTTCTCAGCACCTGTTTTTTCAAGCGTTTTCAGGGGAAATCCTGAGATTTGTTGGGCAGACCAATGTATCACATGTAACAAATTCTCAGGCAAAACCTTTTGTTGAGATGACACCCAATTTTTGAATGCAAGATGGTGATCTCTGAAGATTGACTTGATATTTGAATGAAGAACCTAACTGTAATTTACATCATTTTGATCTAAATGCCTCCCCTGAATTAGCCTTGATAAGGCCAAACCAGCCATTTCCAAGATATATTGTTTGGCCAGATAGAAAACACCTTTATAAGGCAACAGTTCATCTCCACATGCTTTATTTTGTGTGAGATTTTCTGCCTCAGGCCTCTGGTCATAATACAGTGGATGTTAACCTATTATGAGTTACACGTCACAGCAGCCAAAAGTAGTTTATAAACAAAATGCAATCCACAGATGAAGTTGGTACATGCTAAGAGACTCATCCCAAATTTGGGATTATTCTTGTTTTTTTCATGCTCATAAAAAGAACACTTATTTTCAAACCATGACTAAAACATATTGGTGAGGAGCTTCTTAAAATACTGAGTGAATAAATAACGAACATCAAAATGCATTTTCACAATATTTGAACATGCCATGGTAGAATGCTCTCCTGAAAGCTCATCTCTGGTGAAGGAAGGAAAAGCCATGTGGTTGATTGATTTGGTTCAGTCGGCAGTAGAAGTTGCCCTGTTATACACATAGGAGTCAACATGGCTGGTGCTTGACATTTGTTTTTGAGCTGTGTTTCAAGTAAAAAATGCAGCTTTGCCAGAATCATCCTAGCTAATAAACATGATTGGCTGGCTCTCAACAGTTTAATGATACCAGGAAAAATTCAGTGTAATTATAAAGTCAATAAAGTCAGTGTGACATTTAAAATACCATATTGACTCAGAGATGTCTTGTTCTGGCATGCAACCATCCATGCCTGATCTGCATGAACAGAGATACATTGTTTTTGCCGTGAAACATATCAAAAAGAATTGAGTTGTTGGAATAACAAAGCAAGATGCATTGTTTTCCCATGAAAGGTGTAAATTCTGTCCCATATGAATGAAAAGCAAGATGGGCATCTTTGTAGAAAGGTCTATGTAGACTAAACCGTCCATCTGTAAAAGATAAATGGAACTGGATTTATAATTCAAGAATGGCAGTTGCCAGTATTTCAGAGCTGTGACATTTTTCTCACTGTGGTCAATTCCAAATTACACTGCTTTGCCTTGAGTTTCTTTTCTGAATGGCGCCCTCTAGTGGTTAGTGAATTCCTTTCTACCAAATGTTTAAGAGATCAATTTACAGGTAAATACCAAGTTGTGATGGTTGTTCTGCATTGATGGTGTCCGGAATGGCTTCTGTGAGTTTTCACCTCAGTGCAAGATATGCATGAATTAATACATTAACTAGACAGTCGAAAGATTGCCTCTCTGTTTTGAAATCTGGAATATGGTTTCCAAGTTGAAGAGCACATTGCTCTTGGCATTTCCACAGCCTGACCCTTGGGTCAGCCTGTGATGACAGCACCCCTGAGCCCTTGACCAGAGACTACGTAATCCCAACTGCAGGCCGGTGCCCAGCATACCTCAGACATACATGTATCATTCCACACTCTGCTGCAGTTTATAGCGCCCCCAGGCAGTTTTTATCAAAGCTTTCTAGATCCTACCATGATTCAAGGGCCTCTATCTCACCTTGCCTGCACTTTTTGGGGCCTTTGTAATAGAGATGCATGTATTCACAGTGCTTGGCCAGAGGGACTTAACCTTAGTATTAATTTACCAGTCGGTAGAGAGTGGGCCTGAATTTTTGTGAAATCTTTAGCGTGCTTCCTGAATGAGTTGAGCTTTCCCTGATTGTCCTTGGGGTTTAACTGTGTAGGAAGTACTTGTCAGATCCCTTCAAAGGCCTTAAACTCAAAAGTGGCTCTGGCAATTGTGACTTACTGGGGTCGGTCAGATTTTTTTTCCATTTGTATTTCGATGTATTGCACCTGCAAATATTCAGATTAAATGATCGAAATTGAAATGTTTAATTATTAATCGAATACATGAATATTGTCTGCAGGCCTATCGCTCACTTGTATTTTCCTGATATGTTTTTTTCCCAACTCGCCAGTTGCTTTTGCGGGACTGGGATTCACAGCCCTGTACCTCGCTGGAAAACTGCGCTGCTTCGAATCCCAAGGCAGGGGGAGTTCTTGGAGGCTGTGCCTCGCCGGAACACCGATGCTGGCAGCGACGCTGATTGCCCTGTCCAGAACAGCAGACTACCACCATCACTGGCAAGGTAACATTCTATGTTGGTTCCCTGCTGTACCAAATAATATTAACAGCGGGCAGCTATCATGCACTAAAATAAGGTATGACATCATGTCTAGGATATTCTCTTCTATTTTTAGATGCAGCGCCAGCCCGTCTACTTTCTTCACTAGTCAGCTGAGTCAAAGTTGTGCAAGAGTAAATTTCTGCCAGCAAAAGTACCGGGATAAATTTCAGGAACCTTTTTTTTGAAATTGTGATGCATGTGAGAAAATCTGTGAAGAGATTAACATTTATGCACACCAAGTTTTAGAATGTTTAAAAATTAATGAAATGGGTCAGGAAAACTTTTGGGTTTTTTTGTGGCCAGTGCAACTACCAGACCTATAGATCTCTCTTGTTGGAATCTTTTGGTCAGGGAGACCAGACCAGGTAAAAGTTCAAGCAACTTGATAAAAGTTTTGGGGATTCGTCAGCCAGAGGTGTTTGACGCGGCAGTCTTCTCCCAACTTGCCCAGACCCATATTTCAAGTTGGATAAGTAGGAGCCCAATGTCAACTGGTGTGTGTGCACGTGAAGCTTTCCAGAGGTTCACGCAAACAGTTGGCTCTCTTCCAGGATGCCCCTTCCAGTATGACCCCTGACATGCTGTGGTGAAATTCCCTTTGCCTTTTCTTTTCTTAGACGTCCTGATCGGCTCCCTGCTCGGTTTAAGCATCGCATTCATGTGCTACCGTCAACACTTCCCGCCCATAGCCCATGCCAACTGCGACAGGTGCTACGCGTCTCTGACACCGTACGCGACCCTGCCAACTTTCAGCGACTCAACAAACTCGGATTTTGAGCTCAACGGGATTGCATCCACCCTACCAATGGATTCAGACAACTCTGTGAAGCAGGTTTGATGTGACTGGATAAGTTGATACCTTTATATTGTTTTTTTTTTTCGGAAGTTTTTGCTAACCCCCAAAGGGGGTGGGGCAAAGTTTCCTTAAAGATGATGATATCGCAGTTACTCAAGCAGTGGGTTTGGGAAGGCAGAGGTCTATGCTGACCCACATGATCTTTTGACCTTTTTTTGAAGTCTTCAGCTCTGTTGAGAACGCACGTCTGTGCGCAGCAACTTCAGTGTAAATTTATGGCAAAAGCGCATCAAATACTGTGCCCTCTGTCATTTTGAATTGTAATGAAACGTTTGAGAGACCCGTCTTTCTTTGTATCATGCACCCTGAGGTACGCATCGTATTCAAATACACCAAGGCCTCTCTGTATCTGCCAACTACTGCACAGTCGCCTGGTGTTGGCTATCTCATGGAATTGATGCTAGCACGGGCACAGAGGGAAACTAAATTTTGAAGTGAGCCCGATATGGAATAACATCCAGGTCAATTTCCATGATTCCTAACATGACTGAAGCGTGGGGGTGGTGCAAGTCATCACCTGAAGACAATTCCACCCGGGCATTGTCCTGGGATACAGTGAATTTTGATAACAGGTTTTGTAGGTGAAGTCTGAGAGAGTCTGGTGCCAGGTCCCAAGAGTGGTGCTAAGAGATACATGTACATGTATTCCTTGGGATTAGACCAGAACCAAAGCTGCAAGAAGGATTCAAGCCCGTTGTTAAAATGTGGCCGCCGATGCTTTCAGAGGTGCATGGCTGCAGCCTTCAGCAGATAGTTACGTCAAAGAACCCTTTGGGTAAGCTGCTGAATCCCGGAGATAGAGTGTGTCAAGTGTGACCATGTCACGGCAGGGGTTAAGGTGAACCCCCTGCCGGTATTACGTAATGTGAACTGAGTCACCATCCCCGCTCAGTGGACGACTCTGTCCCAATTTACAGCTGTCTGTGGCCTGGTCAAGAACTCGGTAGCATGTCTGCTGTGCTCGTCATGTTTGGAAAATTCCAGACCAGCTCCAGAAAATTGGGGAAGTCTACATTTTTTCCTGTTCTTTTATTTCTTTTTTAAATCCACAAATTTCAAACAGGGTTTCCACTTTAATTTTGACAGTCTCAATGTTGTTTTCAGTGGAAGCTAACTTCAGTATGATGAATATTGTATTTCATTTTTAATTTTATTTGGTTTAAAACAGTGCTCTTGATATATTTATTTTCAAAGTGCTTCATTAAATGCTCCTAAGGTTGTTTTTTTTTCATTTTGCTCAATAAAAAAATTGCAGACTATATTTCTTGAACATAAGTGCTAGAAAAACTTTATACATTTTTAAAATGAAATAAAATGCCTATTATGCAATGAAATGCTTGTTCAAAGACCTGCTGAATGGTGATTGTGTGTATGCGTTTTTGTTCGCTTTTGTTTGGGTTTTCTACAAGAAGTGTAGTTACCCGTGTTTGCATTCAGGATAAAGCACCTTCAAACGTTGACGTTTCTCTTCAGAGAACTTAAAAGTCCTGTTCTAAGTCCTCAGCAACCGTTGCCCGATTCACAGTTAAGATATTTACAGTTGCCCACTGTGACGTTCGACGCATCGATTTTTTTTTTCTTCGTATCACAGCAGCTTTCCCGATCATTGTACTTTGAGGATCTGTAAAGTTTCATGTTCGAGTGAGGTCGGGCCTCGCTGTCCAGGTCAACTGTCCCAACAGTCTATTAGTGCGCACCATACTTATTCAAAGCAGTCTGTTACAGGTTATTGTAGGGGTCGTTGACCTCCCCGACCCGGGCAGTTCTTGCGCAGACGCAGTATACCGTATAATACTCGACATATAGAAGTGGTGCTTAAGAGGCGCGGGAAAACCAGTAAGGTTCGGGCAGCTTAAAAGAGCAATTCCCTTTTCCATGCTCTACCATTTCGTGGAACTAGAACTTTTGTTTAAATACAAATACTGTAATGTTAAAGTAGGCCTAATGTGTTCCCGCAGGCCACCAGTATGCGTGAGGGCCAAGTAAAATAAGGAGAGATTGTAGGGCCGTTTATGGGCCTGTGATTGGATCCTGGTCAGAGAAATGACTCCATCGGCACTCAACCGTTGACATATCGATTTTCATCAACCCTTACCACATATCGATACTCGCATTACTCGAGAGTGTGGTGTGCACGGCGTATGCTGCCTTTAATATCCTTGGGCGAACTGCAACAATTATTTTCTCATTTTTAGTGCAAACGCAACATGCGTTTTTAATACTTGCCCAGAAACGGAAGTGTGTCGAGGATTTTACTTGTGATCCTAAGACTCCCGGCGCAATCGGTGCATGGCGTTCAAAGTAGCCTTACCACTGTTGGTAAACTCGAGAAACGGCTCCAAAAATACCCCGTAATTCTCAATGCTTCCCGTTGATATTGTTTGCTGTTTACTTATGACCTCGATGGCATTAACTGAACAACGACCGGCCGCGTACAGATCGATAACGTCAATTTCAACAAAGCAGCACGGCCCAGCTTTCTGTGAAATATCACGTGCCCGCGAGGCTACAGAAAGAACCGACGAGACGATGGCTTGCTTCTATTTCTCTAGGTCACGTTTCTCCTGGTTTTTTACTCGGCAGAGGAACTGTTAAAATAACTCAGTGCAACGCATTTGGAGGTCAGGTGTAATAATTAACGCTGTCGTGAGCAAGAACACATTTTTGCCGCACTGGTGAAGTTTCAATCGCGCGCTCTGAAAGCGATCCCAAAATTGAACGCGATGGCCACTCGGCCAAAGTTACATGTCCTTAAACAACGCACGTTTAGTTCTTGCGGCTTCCCCGGCTTGTCCACCCTAGTTAACTCATACGGGATAGAGTTGGAACATCTGGACAAAATACTGCAATTTAACTGGACATTTCGTCTCTTCTTTTGTCTCTTCAGGGGGATTTTGTTTGGGGGAACATATTTACGTGACCTCGTTACCCAACATGAGGTCAGACGTCCGTCTCAATTTGGGCAAACATTTCACCGTAGCTATACCGACGGGTCCTGACAAAGGGAATGTCAATTGGAACCAGGGTGTCATTGAGACTATGACCAGACCAGACAGGTGATGATTGGCACCTTGAGGGCTATCTTTAAAAAAAAAAGGGCCGAGATCGATCAGAATTTTGGGCTGAAGGAAGCATTCAATTTTCCCCTAATGTATAGCCTAGGTCCAGACAACCTTGCGGGGGGGATTCATAGAATACCACAGCAGGAAAACAAACTTTCAAAGCGTGTGGGTGCGTCGATCGGTGTCTAGCTCACTGAAGACATTCCTGTGATTCGTACAACACAGGCTGATATAGGTTTCAGACAAGAAAAACTCCCCCAGAAAGTGACGTTCATTTCTGATAGTAGTCAGTGGTAATGGAGTTTGATAATATAAATGGGCATCTCGCCTTTGGTTGCGTAGCAACGAAGATCGTAACAAGACATATTATTAAGACGATTACAACGACCCATAGTTTCCAGGCCGGTTAAGGCATAGTTTAACCCTCTCGTCTGTGGCCATGTTTACAGAAAGTCTACAGAAACAACTTAATCCAGAAGAATCAATCAGTTTTTGTTTCCTCAAGTAAAAAAATACCTCACATAAAAGAAAAAACGAAAAAAAAAATTTAAATGTCCCAATCAGCCTTCAAGCAAGTCGGCCGGGGGTTGTCGTTGATACACAGGGGTAATCTATCTCAGTAACTATAACCTCCAGACGACGCACGCTCCTTCCGATATGACCAGAGAGCTATAATAACGGTGTGAAAACACCGTGGCCATCAATCGTGAAACAGTCAGCAATGACACCTTTTTGTGCGCGTCCGAGGCTCTCGCGCGAAGAAGACATCCCGGCCCGATGAGCCTCCGATCTGTTGACACGACGTATGTGACAAATCTCATCCGGCGGTCTTGTGAGTTGTTTGCTCAGCAGTTTCTGCGCCAATGTAATCGCATGGCTGTCACATCTGAATACACGTAGCCTAGCCACTGTAGCCTCACGAAAGTACAAGCAGACTAAATATACTGAGCATGAAAGGAGTCAGTATGCTAATGGATGGACTTGTATGGATACCCACGTGAATCCAGACAGGCACTTTTTTTATATTTTGGTTATGGTTACAGGCGGACCAAATCACGATTTGTTGGCTGTCCATTTCTCTGCTGTTAGAGCTTTTCATGGCACGTGGACTGGGGGGGGGTTGTTACAAAGGTGGATGTAATGCAAGGGCGCGGGCAGGACTGTCAGCTTGTATTTCTGAAAGTATCAGACCAAACGCCCCCCCCCCAAATTGCTCTATTTTGCCATGGAGTGTAGGCATCAATTTCCAAAATGGCGATGGGCCTTCTGACTCTTTTAGGGGTGATTTTCTCTGGAGAGAAATATCTTCAAAAGTAATCGGTTAAGCCACTGAAAATTGAAAGGAAAAAATGAAAGATGGGGAATGAGCTTTAATTTAATATGTGTCTTGAACACCTGTGAAACTTGTTGAGTATTTTTCCTGATTTTTTGAAGTGGGAATATTTATCACTGTTGTCTATGGCAACTGATTTACTGGTCTGCACCCTATATGCACCGCAGCCATATTCCCAGCCAGTGCTTTTATTTGTTATGGGGGATATGCACCAAAGTCTAGTCATGTGTATTCCGATTGAACAGAAACACTGACCGGGAAGATGGCTGCGGCGTGCATAACCTCTATTAGTTACTTTCCAAATTCCAAAGAATGAAAATTTCATTCCCTCAGATTGAAACTAGAGGTTCAAGACGACTTCTGTAGTGAAATTCCAACGTTCCAATAGATCAAGATTCCCACCCGAGTTTCACACTGGGAGTTGTTCGTTTTCCAACTATTTTTAAATTCGGACTGATTTTTCACTCGAAATTATTTATGTCATTGGAAAATCCAATCTTGGGACAGTAGAAAAATCATAACGACACAAATGCAACGAAGCATCAAATGTAAACGAGCTAGGGGAAAAGATGTGTACGCTTGGCTTTCTGGTAATGAGTGTGATAATGGCTACCCGAGGGACCAAACATTTTCATTCCGGTATATGCCCAAGGATGACATTGGCTCTCTTATACGATAGTGTTCGTTGTCGTCTATCGCATTGGCCTCGGTATACATCATTTATTTCACCCCCCGCGACTGTTGTAACAGTATGAATGATTTAGAGAGATATTGCGCCCCCTCTAACTCCAGTCAGTCAATCTTCCCGCTTTGCTCTACCCACTCGATAATTTCAGTCATAACGGTATTTGAAAGAGTTATCACTGGGCTGAACTCTCAGAGAAAATCAGTCTTGCATGAATTGGATTATATGAAAAATGCATGATACTAATTTTGTTGATATTTTATTTGTTTTTCTAATGAGTAACAAATTTATTTGGGGGGTCACAGCCATAATGAATGAAGTTTTGGTGTCATGCATTGATTTGTACCTAAATCGAATGTTGGGAGTGGTTTAAATGAACGGGAAATTAAGATGCCATGAACTTTGTCAAATCATGTTTCAAAGTTAAGTATTAACTCACGCAACCGAACAGCTCACTGAAAGGAAAAGATAAAATTTGAAAAACGTTCTTCCACTGAACAACCGGCCACTGTGACTCTCGAGCTGGACCAGAGCGTATGTTTTCCCCTTAGCAACGGAGGCTCCTTTGGTCGAAAATGAACGTCGCTGGTCTACGAACGACCAGGAAATGTACGCGTCACGATCGCATCGCTACCAACAACACTCCAACAACAAATGGCTTTTTTCAACCGATGGGGGGTGCTTCTACTCGAGGCGGATTACCGTGAAGACATGGGATACCGTGCAAGCTGTAAAGCAACCTAATGTACATTGTATGGACTGTTCAAATGGGGTACGTGGGGGAGAATGTTCCATCGTGAGTCGACGGGTCGAAGCCCTGCTCCGAGTTTGCCATTCTTAAGATGCCATCTTGGAGTGGTAAAGTTATGCGGAAAAATGGCGCAATTTTTAGTCATTTAGGTCATACCTTACAAACGTGTCATTGATTTGCATTGAACTGATACTCCTGTCAGCTGAAAACTATCCCAAATTTTCATTTTCCTGGAAAAAAAATCTGGCTTGTCTTAGAACCCCCCCCCCACTGTGCTGTTAATTTGCTGCTCTTTCGTTGAAGGTTAATATTTATAGGCCTACACAATAGCTGGGCAAGGTTTTGTGTGTCAATTAAATTGTTTTCTCTGCGGTGAGCGGAATATCTACTACTAATCCGGTTTCAATTATTTTTAAATTAAATTGGTTTTAAATTTTCTCTGTTGACCTTCATTCGAGAGAGCAAATATTCGTTATGTATAATAATAGTTGGCGCTTTGTTTATCACAAAGAAAGATTTTGTCCGTTTGATTGTTATTATTATTGAGACCCACCATGACTATGAGAACATTTTCTTAGTAAGTCGTTCTATTTTAAAGACCGCGTTTTTGCGATGGGTACTTTATGCTTTCGTCCGGCGACTGACAACTGAGGATATTTTGTGTGTATGTTGAGGTTTAACCTCGTGCACATTATACGTTCCAAATATGGAGAGTCATCAAAGCATGGCATACATGGAGTCTTTTCGAATCCACCGTCCGTCGATCATTCAAGTTACTGACAAACCTCTTTTGTCTTAATTTAATGGGAAACGGAATATTCGACGCCCAAATGGCGACCCTTAGGGGGTGTTAAATAATGATTGGGTTGACCCCACATGGGGGTATTGCATCACCTCGCTGCCATATTTTGATTTTCAGTATGTGTAACACTGTATCTTGTAAGTTGTAGCCCTGTCTACTACTTAGCCCATCTTTATCATGGGGCAGCCATCTTGTTTTTTTACCATGCAAAGCAACGGTAACCAGACTGCCGGAAAGAAATATAGTCTTTTCCCTTTTTTAATATGTGAAGTTATATTTCTTGTGTCAGTCGGTCTAAGACAAACCTGGCAGTATCATAATAAAGGTTTATAGAGCTAGCTCCGTGCATTGAGACTGAAGGTTCCAGCCATGTTGCTCTTGTCATACGGCCCAGCCTTCACAAAGAAGTCATTGCACGCCGTACAATGAACCCATACAGAACATTCTATAGGGATTCTTTAAATAGACCAACATTTACGCAGCGTTACGTAACTGGGATCTGTCCCCTACCGGCCGGCGCCCAGGCAGGTACTTTTTGGAGGGCATGGAAAGTGCATTGCTCTTTCACTGGCTGCTCTCGTTGAGTAAGGGAGAATGACTCCCACACGACGTTAAAAAATGGAATATTTTAACATGTGTTTATTATAGCTCCATGATTTTAATAAGTAGACGTCATTACCCGTAAGCCTTGGCTGAAATATAGCCTGCCTAGGTGTTTGAACTAAGTCTAAGCAAAACGTATGGTCAAACATTATCGGAATTAATTAACCTGTAAAGTAATTTCACTTGTTTGTAAAAAATAACTGTTGATAAAGATTTATTAATGTAACCATTTTGTTTGAAATACTACACAGACCTCCGCCCTGCCAAGGTGTGAATTGGAACAACAGTGTGCAATGATTTAGTTTCCTCGTCATAATCTAAAGGGATAAAGATTTCCTTTTCAGACGGAAGGGGTTGAGTTTGCCCTTTTCCCGTCGATTGGGATTTGTTGTAGGATTTTTCCTAACCGTTTTTTTTTCACCCTGATACTTCCATTGTGATGTTTCAGAGGAAGTTTTAAAACCATCTTAATCATCGGGATATATCGGCAATGAGCAGGCTTGAACACTGAGCTTCACTAATCTGCCTGCATGCAGCAGACACTTGCCAAATCGTCCAGAAACGTCAGATACTGTGCTCGTTCCCAGCCGGCCTGGGGGTCGGGAAGAGGTTGTTGATAACCATTAATGTCTGTTCACAGTTTTGCCATCTTTTTTTCCTCTTATTTCGTGATATGTTTCGGTTTTACCGTACCAATAATGAGGACCCGACCAATTCGGCTCCACGTTTTATTTGTTTAAAGTTTGCCACAGCAGCAGCAAAGGTGAAATAAGTTTTATTTCATTAGGAATATTTGCTGTCTTCACTTACGAAGACAGGTGTCATTGTTGGTTTCGATAACTCATTTCTGGCCTTGTCCCTGCCCTTCCTCCGTGGTCTGTGGTGGCACAGTCTCTCAGGGCGCGTTTGGGCTTTGTGGCGATTTAAATAATGCGACAGTGTCTAGAAAACGATACATGAGGACCTGTCTTTCTCCTATTAATACGCGGAAGTGACCAGCATGGATGCGCCTTGCCGGGAAACTGCCGTCCCTAGCGGGCAAGGCTCACCCGCGGCGCACCGGCCACAGGCCTTAACACCAAACAGTAGTGACCATGGCCCGGCCAATTACGTGCGGACATTGCTGCTAAGAAAAAAAAACACAAGCGAGTTGCAGATGGTGCGTGCCTAGTCCATACACATTATGTGCGTCAATGGTCAACAGTGGCCGCGCTGTGAGTGTTGTATCAACGGACACTCTGGAACGCACCTTCACGTCACACGTGCGGACGTAATTATTACTGCAGCCTCCTTCGGCCGCAGTTTGGGATGTAAAAGTTGCGAAGAAGCCAACGGTGCTTATAATTATGCTCGATAATTATGGAGATGTTATTGGCATTCATCATCTTGTGATCATAAACGTTGGAGGACTTAAACGCATGCGGGGAAAACGTTTACAGTCGAGACTGTCCACATTGAAGGGGCGAATAAAACGACTCGGCGAGGCGAAGGGAATTCGGCTACCGGCCAGTGCCCCCGGAAGATGGCCTGTTGCATGCTACGGTCCATCCACCCTTGTCTGGCACCTTTCACCGGACCCCTCTTTCTATCTCCCTAGTTCCCGAATGATTGTCATTCAAATCATCCCGTGAGGGGTTTCTCTGCCTATCGACTGGACACCAACAACGGTGCCAAGTACGGTCACCCCCCACAAAATATTGTGTGTCTCGTGATCCCCCGCCGACCCAACTTAGCATAAAGTCACAGCGGACAATGAGGTCGAGACCCTGAGACTTCAATTTCAAACAAGCCTGAATGACTCCGGTGTTATTCCAACTCAACCGTGGAGGGATTTGGTTGGGTTATCGATCCTTGATGAGCCGGTGAAAAAAAAAAGGAGAATGGGAGTCGATTTATGAGAAGACGGGCCGTTGGGGGTCGAGGAACAACACTCAACCCGATCACAGACCGCAGCTCTCGCCGTTGACGTGGGATGTCTTTTCTCGGGCCGAGGGTCGAACTGGATGTTGTACTCGTCCACGGAACTTCGTCGACTGAGGAATGGACTGTGGCTGCCGATGTCCCAAGCGGTATGGCCCATGCTGCTGCTGCTGACGCCGGAGCGGGGCTGACCACCCTCAACACAGCGTTTCTTGCCACCGCCAACAACGCGACGGGCTACGCGCCCTACGCACCCCCGTACCCGCCGTGGGCCAGCATCTTGATCGCCCTGCTCATCGGCATCATCATCATCCTGACCCTCTTCGGGAACATCCTGGTAGTCCTCTCTGTCTGCTTGGACCGCCGGCTTCGCAAGCCACCCAACATCCTCATCATCAACTTGGCCGTCTCCGACATGGCCGTGGCCGTCGTGGACATGCCGTTCGCGGCGGCGTTCGAGCTCAAGGGGGAGTGGGTGTGGGGGCCCGCCGTCTGTGACCTGTGGATTTCGTGTGACGTGCTGGTCTGCACCGCGTCGATCATGACCCTCTGCATGATTAGCGTGGACCGCTATCTAGCCATAACCAGGCCCATGATGTACGTGAATAAGCGCACCCCACGCCTCATGGGAGTCTTCATTCTGATCGTGTGGATCGTCAGCGCCTTCATCGGACTTCAGCCGCTGTTCCTGTGGGGAGGCAACGAACATGAAAATAACACCTGCCTGGTCTCCCAGGACCCTTATTTCACCGTTGTGTCGACCTTTGGAGCATTTTACCTTCCCCTGACAGTTATGTTGTTGGTCTACGCTCAGATCTACCGGGCAGCCCGGAAGAGCGAACTGGCCGATCTCAGACACAGGCACCGCACCGCTATGTTCAAACTCGAGGCACAGAACCCCGACTCGGGCACCACCAACACTAGTCACCGGAGTCACTCTGTCGATTCTGCTGCCGCACATTCCTCGAGCTCGTGTGAAGATAACCCCGCCAACGTGCCTAGGTCGGTAGAGAGGAGACCGTCGGCCACCAGGGTGGCGGAATACCTCTTGGCGCGGGCGAGGCTCTCGGCGGGATCTGTCAAGCCCAGCCCGAGGCGCATTTCGCTGAAACGCGAGCGCAAGGCAGCCAAGACGCTGGGCGTCATCGTGGGCGCCTTCATCTTCTGCTGGCTGCCCTTCTTCATCCTGGCCCTTGTGCGGCCCTACTGCAACTGCGAGATTCCCCCGCTCCTCAACTCGTTCCTGCTCTGGCTGGGTTTTATCAACTCCCTTCTCAACCCCATCATCTACCCGTTCTTCAACAAGGACTTCGGCCCCACCTACCGCAGGATGCTGAGCTGCCGCTGTCTCCGCTTCCGGAGGACCTCTGGTGGGAGCTTCTACCGGCGCCAGGTGACCTCCATCCAGGTGACCTTCCCCATCAACGGACACCACGACGAGGAGGAGGACAGCTCGGAAGACGAAGAGTATTCCACCAGTCGGCACCAGGGTAGGGTGCAGTTTACCCCCCTGTCGGAACCCAGGATAATGGAGACGGAAATAAACGGATGTTTGGAGAGGAAATTAGGCGAGGGCCGGCCGCAACGAGTTTAAAAGCCCACAGGATCAGATTTTAAGACGTGGATTTGTGGCGAGAAGGCAGGGCACACAACTCCTATGCCTTTAGCAGTGTTTAATCCCCATGGAAGTTGACCGTGTGAAATAAGCCATTTTGACTAAATTTTTGTTTCTTTTGTGATGAATGCCCCACAAATTTGCTACTTTTCCCTGCTTGATTTGGGGCATGAAGCTGTTGTATGATGGGGTTATAGCAAATGTTCAGTGACACACAGTGCCGAAACTTTATTTATGTGAAAGACTGTCACTCTCAGTGAAACATACGCTAAAGACTGAGCTAAAAGCGTGACCTGTGACCTGTCGTACTATACACATAAATATGAATGTTGTGGTCTTCGCACACATCCCAAAAAGTTGATTTGCACTTTCACACCTCCTTCTCAAATGGGATGTCCTCAAAGACACCGTGAACAAATTTCTGCTTCTCAAACACGAGAAATACATTTTGTTAAGCAAAACCTTAGCACAATTTAGGCGTTGTGGGGGGGGGTCCATTGTGCGTGTGTGTAATGCAAAGCCACCACCGCTGGGGCTCACGTCCTTAACTGAAATATTCAGCTCTCCTTCCAGTCATTGTACGCTCCAGTGCAACCCCTGTTGCAATTTCTCCCGGTGTTGTTACCATCCCGAAAATGCAGAAGAGAAGATCGATGGTGATTCCCGGCGACAGCCCAAAGCAGGAGCCCTCCGAGGAGGGTCCCCTTACAGAGCGCCACAAAAGCCGCGTAAAACCGCTGGGATTAACAGTGCGTCTGAACGGGCTGTCTTGTGGGCCAATGTGATCCTGCTGGGATCGATTATCTACGCAGTTTTAAACAGTTTTGATGCCATTGTTCAGTAATGTAATGCTATAGAGGAAAGGGATTCGATAGCGGTTAAGTTAGCCTATACCAGTGTACCCGTTGTGTGCTGATTTTTTTAGGCCCTATGGCCGCCTGTATACAGAAAGAGCCAGAAATACCAAGATGGCGGCGCCCGCGGAACACACTTCTTTCTTGCCCTGTGCGATCTGCACACTTTTCATTGATAGTTCGCTACTTGTAAACAGTACAGATGAGGCATGACATTGATTCACGGGCTCAAGTAACTTCTATATCCGCAAGGTGTAAGTAAATTTGCACTGATCCGCCTCAACGATTTTACGACCATTTCTGTTTGGCTTTGGGCCAACGCTGTCGATAGGAACTAGAAAGGGCCGTGCAATAGTTGCTCAGTAACGTTTACGCAGTTATCATTGACATATGCCTTTATTGGTTCCCCCCTGCAAATACTTCTTAATGCACGCAGTTCAAATACTGCAATTTCAAGTCTTTTCAAAGTGCCCCTCGCCAGTCAAACTCCACGGCGAGCAACCTTCAACTGCATTAATTTTGTTTTCCGATGGAAGCCTGTCTTGCAGTTTTATGTCGGTGGTGGTTGTATTGAACGCTTTTCCATTGTATAACTTCATTCCCCGCTGAACAAGGCTGAATCGGTCCTCTGTAATTTCTCGGGATATTTTGAGGTTTTATACATAGTTTACACATTGGAAGGAAACTAGTCTACACCGAAACAAAAGTTGTAGGCCTAATAGATGTTAATATGCATATTATATATTTAATAAATTATCAGGAACACAATGTGTATGTTACTAACGATGAAGTTGACGCACAGAGGTTGTATTTTGTTTGATTTTGTTGCAAGAAAAGCAGATTGGGATGTTGTACGAAACCTGGACATTGTTGGGCCCGTAGATAATTCCAAGAAGACTCCACTCCTGCGGGGCCATCGCACTTGGCGCATGCCTCAACATGAGAGCGCGCACTTTGTCAAGTCACGACGCCCTATTGGTCAGAGAGGAAACGCGTGCGTACCACCTGCGTAGAAACAGGATGGTTCCGCAGTGTTCGTGCGTAATCCTTTTCGCCAAACTTGCTCCAACTTTAATTGTATTTCACTGTCATTCTCGTCTCGTTCAATCCGTTGATGTCACCAGGCATGTTTGACAGCTTTGGCAGTAAAACAATTATTTGTGAGTCCCTCGACGAGTGGTCGCTGCCGACAAATTTGATTTAATCGAGGCTCATTATGAGACATCAAGGTCGGTCCTGGCAGCGTTTGGTCTCACGGCCAAATGATGACTGAATGGACTCTGCTGTCATCCCTAATGACAATTTCCTGCGCCAATGAATCCCTGCAGCAGCCAATCAACTAAAGTACAGTATGTTTACCAAAGCTTACCACATACTCCGCGCGGCAAAAGAGATACAACTATATTGTTTCCATAAGGCTTGTTAAATTGCACTCTCCACATTGCATCTGATTAAATCTGATGACGCGCGTGTGTTGGCCGACGCGCGCTTTTCCCGCCCGACTCATTTACCTCTCACTACAATCCACAGGCCATCAAGACTTTCATTATCGCGAGTTCTGTCAGGTGTGGATTCCTATACAGAATGTCTAAAAACGGAGTTGTTTTCTCCAGATAAATGTTAATTTTTAATGCGACAGTAGCGTTCACATGTGCAGGATTCGTGATGCGGGTTGACATTGCTCACTCGGACAACTCTGCACCTGACGCGCTAGAATGACTTTCACCAAGACTGGCGGACATGTAAAGTGGGACATCAAAATTGTAGAGCGCTCGTGAGACAAGCGAGTGTCTAATCCACTTTAATCCCGACCACAATGCCAATTTGCGCCTTTTTTTCTCTCGAGATCGCCTTAAAACCGCGTAGGTAGGTGGTGCGCTCCGAGTGGTTTAAAGCACCGCCGAATTCGTCCCGAGAGACCACCGACAAAACAGTACTCAATCGAGCCCGCGCCTCGACAAGTTGAAGCCAGCTGCGCACGAAAGGCCTATCCTTTTCGGCGGGAAAAGACTTCAACCCAAGTCTTAATTAAAGGAAACCATAAAACGTCCCCACCAAGACAGACGTGACAAGGGAACGTTTTTCCACTGTTTATTCTTGATGTCTTATACACAGGTTATTTTGAACGCGGCCAGAATAGATCTTAAGAAGTTTCCGTGTACAGTTTGTGTTGACAGGCAAACCTAAAGAATGCATTTCTTAGGTCACTAAGACCCCCATTTTGAAGCCGAAGCTCTCGGATGATCAGTGCTAAATTTGGCAGAAACTCTCCCCGGGCGTTACCCGGTATGGATCTCGGTTCGCCCTGCTCTGCTTTGTTGGTACACTGCCGTGCGCTTGGTGTCAATAGAAGTATCTCATAAGCATGACTGAGTGTCATACCAACGTAAGAGCTCCATGCAAGCGCGTTGCTGGATCATGGCTTCTTGTTCACGACACTGGTAATTCCGTGGAATTCTAGGTTTTGTGCGGATTACATCAGCCTTACTTGATTGCTTCGAGAGAATAGCCACGAGAAAACGACGCCTTTTAAAGCTCTCTTTTGTACTTTTTGAACCAAGCGCTACTAGTCACTGTTATTACATAAAATGAAGTTTTAAAAGGAAGACCTATATATTTTCTTAAATAGCTCAACCTATTGAGAAACCTTACAAGCCTTCTAATTGCTGTTTTTCTCCCGTGAATGTTAATATTACAGTTTTAAAGTATCTCATCCATCACACTATGGTAAATTTAATATGCTTTCATGTTTTAACGAATAATGATTAATTTTGCAGCAGTGTGACCCAACTTGACTTGTGAACCAGGTTCGAATCTCGCCCAGGACGACTCGTGGGTTGATTAGATTTCCAGTCCCTCACTGATTCCGTTGGCATGGGTGCATAGTGAAAGTAAAACTTGTCTTTTTCTTTCAAAGGTTTCCTCAGACCGAGCTGTAATGTTCTTGCACTTGAGAGGTTGGTTCATTATACCGAGAAAGAAGAGAAAGGGAAAAGGCATATTTGTTTAGGATGTACCATCGAAAAACAGGAGGTGAACACGCTACATAGCTACTTAATACTGTAATGTATTCGTTAATTTGGCCGTTGTGCAAATCCTATGATAAGGCCACTACTTGGCTGCGGCTTGAAATTATACACGACTCTACGGGTCTCGGCCTGAGACACTACCATAGACTCGCGTGTAATTTTCAGGTTTTCGGCTCTGGGGAAACCTATCACGCGCCAACTCGGCCGGCGTCACGTGCACGGCAAAAGGCATGCATTTTGCTACTAATTAGACCTATTGTATACATGTCCATTATTTAATCACGTAACAGGTGCTGTAATCTAAATCATAACTGGGGTCCAGAGAACTCCGAGCGTGCTCTGAAAGCCGGTACTGGCCTCGACCAATTTTATTTTCTTGTCTGATAAATGACCTTCTGCTAATGCATTCATTCTACGAAGTGCAAGCGTTTTTGGCATACCACCGATGAATTATTACCTATAGAAAGCGCTGTCAGCGTCGTGCCTTGCCGGGGACCAGTGAAATGCATGTAGTTCCACAGACATCCGGTAACGAGAGGAACTCCTGCAAATTCATCAAAGTGTGCATTTTGCTCGGTAATTATGTCCCATCCATTATGTAGCGATGTAGCAGTGTGTCTACGCAACTCGAACGCATAATTCGGAGAACCTTTTTCAAAGGAAATCAAACCTTTCATTTGCCTACCCTAAGTGCTATACATCAAATTATTAAGTTCAGTAGCCATTTCCCATTCGAACAATCAATGGTTTCTGGAAACCATCGTGTGATCTTGGCGTTAGTGCGATTAAAGTTCATACCTCCAAACCATATGTCATTTCATTACAAACCATTGTTATTTACCTAGCTAAGGAGAAATTGCATCGATACCGAGAGCGGCATCATCCGCTCGGTCACCCAACTCGAGTCGCCCGATGTCATGCAGCTCGCTCGCTCCCTGCCCACTGCCTCCCCATCCAAGAGTTTTCATGCGCAGGTTTTCGTATCCATGAGGAGTGCGCATAGGCCTACGTTACGGAAGAGTCGATCCCATATCGCTGACAAAATCTGCCCATTGAGAACTCGATGGAATTAACCATCATCAGCATTTTGGCCGAGGTGGAGGGTACAATGTTTGCTCTACGCGCACAGAACGAGCAGTTACAGCCGGGTAAAGAGCCCCGCTAACAAGATGCTTATCGACTTAGATGTGGGACTATCCTTAACAACGCTCTACATACATGGATTGCTGTACATGTATTGATTGCCGACTGGCCGTGTTACCCAGAATCCTGTCAGGTTAATCAAATTGCCCAATGGTCCATTAATTAAGGTCATACAATCAGAGTTGTTAGTGAGCGTGGAAATGTTCATTATTTTCACAGTAGGTCGTGTTCCATTGAGATGGTGTTGCGGTGGTGGTACACATCTCCTTGGTTCGCTGAACTGTTTGAAACATTAAAGATGAAATGCAAAGGTACAGAGCAGAGCATGTTGGTTAATTGATTCACAGTTTAATAGCTACATCTCGCTGGATGAAAACTGTGCCAGCCAGTCTGTGCCATAGTATCAATAATTACCTATTCGTGGGATGTCACCGACAAGAATGCGGAATTGAAATGTTTTTACCTGCCGTATTTCTGCTCATGACTGAACATTTAGACCACAAGGAATCACTTTTGGATTTGTAAGCTGTACACAGATTTCATACTAAGATGTTAATTGCGGTTGGCCTATTGGTTAGGTTTGGGGCTCCCAACCTGCAATGGACGTACATCCTATCTAGGGCGATAGTAATAGGAAAATGATAACATCCGGAGATTATTTATTGTAGGGTTATCTGATGATGTGAATTATCTTAGGATATCGACATCTTACTTTCAGAATGTGATGAGTTATCTCAGGATGATCATTGATAAAGTGATCTGTGATACAGTTTATCTCAAGACGTGGATATTTTGTCTCCAATATATCATCATGCTGTGATAAAAATAGGTATCCCGACAATTATGTCGGATGGCACGTTCGGAGTTCCGTATCCTAAACACCCCCAAAACTTAATTACCATCGCGAGTTGAAGAAAGTTTCACAAAAGAGACATGATTGTGTGTTTTACTCATGATCAGTGATGTCCTTAACCCGTCAGATACAGAAATTATTGACAGACTTCTCTGAGGAGACAGCAACAGCAATACTGCAACGGCATCGCAGTCAGAAGTGCGTTCAAAAGCTTGACGTGCGCGCGCATTTTTGTTAACAACCATGAGTCTCTCGACGGCTGTTGAAAATCGGTAAGTGCGTTTCCAAATGACATGAATGTTTTATGGCTTCCTTCGTTGTGCGATTTCTTGGAAGAAAGCCCATTTGCAAGCAAGCATCGTGACAAGGTCGAAGCAAAGCGTGTGGTGTTAATTCGAGAGGGATTAATTTGTCTGGTTCGATATTTCACAGTTGTGTCTATGGGAGACGGTCGCACACGTGAGTGTCCTCGCGGAACTTGGAAAGGCTAAAATGAGAGCATGGCAGATATGCATGGCGTAGGTTGACTTACCTGTGTGTCTTTGGATAGTTCCAGTTTTAATGTCTGGGCCGTTGACTACCCAGAACAACCACCATTAAAAAAAAATTACCGTTTCAGAAACAGGATTATTTTTTGATTGACATGTTTACTCAACTTTTTTTTGTGTTGTTGTTCACCCATGAAGCACACACAAAGTGCCCAATACACAGACGAAATTCAAGCACAGAAAAATGAGAACTGAAAGATGTGAAACTGAGAACAAGTTGCCCACATTCACCCATGCATGCTAAGGAACCTCATGTTTTCAGTTTGTCGCAAAACTCTGGTATTATGGGCAATTGTACATTTATCCATAAACATTATCGGCAATGAATAACAAATATTAGATCCATGGTGTACTGACTTTAAAAAGACTGAATTTTTTTTACTGCTTTGAAACAGCAGGGCTATGTTTAATTAATACATGAGAATGTCATTTCAAAAGTGAAACCTAATCCATTTTCAGTAAACCATGATATATGTTCTCCAGAAAAGACCTATGTTTTGCAATCGAAATAAGTGTGGAACCCCATAAAAATTAGAAATTAGCTACCGCCGCTCTGTCGGCGGTAACTGTTCTTTTTTTAAAACGCATTCTGTTAAAAGCACAATACCAATTGTTATTTCATCGAGCCTAAAGCTTTACGGAGAAAACATATCATGCCAGCGCTCAAGAGAAAAAAAACAGTAAACGTCGAAGGCCACTATTTGTAAAAAGCTAATCAATGTAACTGTAGTGTTCCCGATGGCTACTGTGTGTGACCATGATTGACTTCACCAGCTTTTGGTATTATTCATGAGCTGACCATACCCTCTTTGGCGCTGATGGAAAAAATAAATGGGTTACACAAAGCGTTTAAGTGAATTTCGAACATGGGAACGAGTACGCGTATAGTGACGTCTGGAGGCCCGACCTCATTGAGCATCGCATGCACGCAGGCTCTGAACTTTCGTTGGTTGCCGCTTCATGATGAAGTAAACTCCCTTCCAAGTGTAATTGGCCATGTAGGCCCGCAGTTGTAACGAGTCACTAATTTCTGTGACTCGAGTCGAGTCGAATTGAGTCATTAAGCTAACAAGTCGAGTTGTGTCAAGTATTTAGCTCGAGTCAATTCGAGTCACCGAAATTTGAACTCAATATGATAAATAAAAATAGTGAAAATTATTTAGGGCATTTTTAATTTACTTCTGGGTTTCTATATGTGGTCACACCACATCTTACTCTCGATGATAACACATGACATCAACATTACATTAATTTTTGGGACTCAATTAAGTCTGTTTAACTTTCCCTTGAGTCAGGTCTTCTGAGGAGGGACTCGAGTCAAGCCATTTGCTGGCAGTGACTCTAGTATCGGGAATCGAATTGAGTCATTGACTCGAGTCATTTCTTGACAGCTTGATAAGGCCTTATCAGGGGGGGGTTCTTGAATGACGTTGACAAGCCTTGGAGCCATGTTTAATAAACCAGTCACGTTATGAACTTGGTCCACCAAATTTCGGGAGCTTGGGTGTAGCTGACCTATCAGCTCTGTGTGGGCGTCACGGTGGAACGGCAAAGAGCCTCGAGCTGGACCAAGAGAGGGCGCAATTGTCTTAGCAACGAAGGCCGCTTTGGTCGGAACTGAACCTCGCTGGTTCACAAACGACTATTATTTGCACGCATTACGGTCGTATCGCTACCAAGAATACTCCCACTCCCAGTCAACATGGCTATGTTTTCAACCGATGAGGGGGTGCTTCTGCTCGCAGTGGATAGGCCCGGCATGTTTGTACTAAACACCGCCTCCGTTCCAGGCAACGGTAAAGGGGACAAATTCCATCCCAGACGAGAATCCTCGGAAAGCTTATCACAGCTACCAAAAACTATTACCACAGTCCGCACGGGTTGTACTTGTAAGTTCTCCATTGAAATTGGCATGGCGCTCTGCTTGCAAATGCAGGATCATGAACATTGGTTCAGTAAAGTCGCCGTAACTCAGGAAGAAGGAATTAAGGCCTAGCACTTCTTGTACGATTTCATGTTAAGCGACGATTCCAGCCGGGCCAATTTCATGAAGCACAAAATTTGCTTAAGCGCGAAAACCTTACTTGATAATTCACGTAACTAGCCAAAACTCCATGTGATGCATACTGTTTTGGGATCTTAGTTAGCTGTCTTTTGGTTAGCATGACAACCAGACAGAGTTTCAGCAAATAACCTTTGTTTTTTAAGCAAGGTTTTTTCATGCTTCAGCAAATTTTGTCCTTAAGCAGCTCTATGAAATTGGTGACTCTTAGCTTTCTGAGAAAGCACCAGACAAAAAAATGCAGATATACATTACTCGTGTTATGATTAATTATAAAATTTTATTTAAATTCAATTCAAAATTATTAAACTTAAAGGGGTTGTCTTTTTATTTCGAAAAGGATTAGATGAGTTGATAATTATCCTCGAAAAAAATAAGTCTTAATGCGTTACTGTTTTTACCTCATTTCATACAACTATTGTTCTCTTCAAACCTTTCTGCCCTTCCTTATTGTCTTGTCTGTCGATGCTGTTTACGTCAGCTTCGTGGACGCCCGGTAAATTTCTCGAAAGATTTTAAATTACGAGGTGGTTCAAGGACCACCATGGGAACGCCACCCCACACCGCAGGAAAAGATGCCTCTCGATGGTCAATTCCGCGCTAACGAGCTAATCAGTACTCGGGCAGCCGTATGCACCTGCGGTCTAGAGTACTTCACTTGGGATCATCAAGATTGGATCATGGAGGTTGAAACAGATTTGATGCTCAACGGGAAAGAGTCCGTCCATGCATGGCGTCATGATGACGCTTGTAATCTCTAATGTCCTCCTGAATGTTATCGCTTTGGCATTTCTCAATTAAATTGACCATGATTTGACCTTTAGAATGCCGCATGTACGTGCTCAACCGCTGAGCAAGGCGTCCAGGATGCAAGTTTGCAGGTCTAGGTGTATCTACGCACGACTATGTGTTCGGGGCTTTTTCAATAACTTTGGGGGATTATTCGGTGTTTAAAGTACTGTGAAATTTATGAAAACATTGCGGCAATTCACGATACTTTATATTTTCTGACACCATTTGAACCGAAAATCGTGGAAACCACATTGAGTATAGGGCTTATAGGCTTGTAAATACTAAATAATGCATTGGACTGTGTAGATAAAAGTATGCGGACTCTCTGACTTTCGCCTACGTACATGACATGTACATTTTTCACCCGGAATGTTGGGTGATGAACAATGGATCATTACATATTGTGTAGTGCAAATTAAAAATACACAAGAAAAACATGAGATCTCGTGAGATGTCGAGCATTGCACAAACCGTTCATAAATGTTTATATGGTGTTAACAAGACTAGTGTTTTTATACTTCAAAACTACACGCATGACACCCAAACAAACGGTCAGTCTAGTAAGATTAATCACCCTGGCTGAGACCATAGCCTGGGGCTGGTCGCGCAGAACTCACGGCCAAGCCCTTACCTTATGATGCCTCCTTTAAACCACCCTCTGTGACTGAACACACAGAAATTTCACGCCTCTTGCACACGTCGGAATGCCACTAATGCCTTTCCTTCTATCTCGCTGTTCAATTTTCCCCTCTCAGTCCCCTCTTCGCGTACCAGAGAGGAACTTATTAACGCATCCGTGACGTACCCCCGCTGTTTACGAGAAAACAAGTATAGTCACTCCCAGTTACGGGGCGATTGTAGCCCGAAAGCTCGGACAAAGCAGGGTATACGGGCTACTGGCCCTGAAATTTTCTCTCGTGTTTGTTGCGATTTTCCTCGCCCCCCCCTTCTGTAAAAGATGTTGTTTACATGGACAGCAAAATGTTGCAAATTGGTCCCGTTTCTTCCTAAGTTTGCCGCACGTGTGAGCGCACGCGCTCTCAGTCCTTGGCCTGCCGTACTTCAGGGGGTCATTTGGCCCCGTTGGGCTGCATTTTGTCGTCTGGAACGAAGACGGGTGTTTTTGTGGGTGTGGGAAAATTGTCATGCTGCGAAATCGTCGTTGAGTCAGGTTTCCTATCCGGCTACCGGCCGCTGTTAGTATGTAAAAAGCAACTTGTTTGCAATTTTGTAGAGGAAACAATGAATAGTAAATTTTAAAAATTATTTATTTTTTTGTTGTTGTTTCTGTTGTGATTTTCCTCCTCTATTTTTTTCTTTTCTGAAAGAGATGCTGTGTACAGGGACATCAAAGCCATTGTTGCCAACTTGCTCCCTTCTCATGACTTTGTCGCACGTGTGAGTACACGCGCGCCCAGACCTTGGCCCGGTACTTTGGAGTCTGCAGTTGGCCCATTAATCATTACACCAAAATATGTGCGATTTGAAGACAGTGTTTTTGAGTGGGGAGAAAATATTGTCATGGTACAAAACTATATCGTAGACCGCATCTTCTTTTCCGGTTATCTGCTGTTGTGTTACAAAGCTGCAAGCGATGGAAATTGTTTGCAATATCGTGGTGGAACAATCAATAAATAACATTTTCTTGTTTCAATTTTTAATCTAAATTTTAGCGCCAAAATAACTACTCAAAGCAATCCATTAAAGTGCACTGGTTTGAACACAATGGCTTCCATAAACACAAAATTACAATTATACTTAAGCATTCTAACTTGATTCAGTACATTCGGTTCACACGCACCACGTATTCCCCGGTCCCCTTCCACCACCACCAATAACTCTGACCTAGGTGGACGCCTCGGTTGTCTGCTGGAAACACGCCCTCCAAAAACGCTCAAGGTCCCTCATCTTATAATAGAGTACCGAAGTGAATACATCATCACGCGCACAATTGGTGTGTAAAAGGCATTAGCGCGTGAACTAACACGCGCGCGTACTCCATTCGTTTGCACTGCACTTTCTGGTTCACAGTGACGTCACACTTCGGTACTCTATACCTTGTAATGTGCGTTCGTCTGTGTCTACAGGGTGCAGTCCACTAATTCGAGTGAGAATTTCTGGCCAGCTCATTAGCATTAAAAGTGCCCCCGCACACACACACATAGTATCTTTTGAAAAAGGAGATTGTGTGGCCCCCAAAATGGTGAGACTGAGTAGATTCTTGCCAGAATCAAATCCCTGGGTCTTTGGGCTTTCATCTGAGAGCAGAATGGCTGAAAAATACTGTTGAAAAATGGTCCTAATTGCCACCGAAAGTTGAGGGTTGTCACTTAAAAAATGGCTTTAAACAGACTTCGGCAAAATCACTTTTCGTGGGGTAGGCTAATTTTGTTTTGTGGGAATAACTCATAATGTAATTGTTTATCCCACAGAAAATTGAAAAGAAAGTGAAAGATTAGGAACCATGAAATAATTTAACGCGTGTTTCAGAATACCTCGGGGATGTTGGCACGCATGTTATTGGACTCCGAACAATGCCGATTTTAAACTGTTTTCAATGGGGCTTGAAGTAATGGACTACACCATAAGCCAGGCTCTCCGTGCATGACGTCACTACGCAAAGCTCGCGCTGCATCGAAACCCACTTACTTGTAATACTGCAAACAAACACGCGAGTGCGGTGGCACGTGCACGTGTGCAGTAATACCACGAGCGCACGCTTATTTTCGCGACTTCGTGTATATCATCAAGAAATTAGTCTTTGAGCGTTGAGGAATGGCTGGAACACATACGTCATGACATTGATGTAGTAAGTACAATGGATTTTGCCTTTATTATTCCACACTTTACAGGAATAAATTCACAGGCCTAGTTTTTCAGTTGAGAGTGATGAGACCATGGAGAAAGGAAAAGACCATCCTAGTAGAGCAGGCCTGGGATCAACAATGGAGGAATAGATCAACACTAGGCATGCCATGCCGCAGTACAGTAACCCATTTCTCCTTGTACAGGGTTCCCACAGTCATTGAAAATCCTGGGAAAAACTTTCCCCGTAAAGTCATGGAAAACTCACAGAAATTGATCTGAGGAAAAGTTATAGAATCTATGATTGTACAAGGGTGATTTTGATGGTGGTTATGGATAGTGCCTATCTTCCTGTTTATTATACCAAACAAATTTTCTGTGCAGAGTGGCATTACATGCCATGGAAATTGTCATATTTTAGTTCCGGAAAGTGCAGGAAAGGTCACTGAATTTAATTTTCAGATTTCGTGGGAACCTTGCTTGTAACAATCAGAGCCCAATTTCTCAGCGCTGCTTTGCACACGATTTCACATTTACAGAGGCTCTGCGTATTTCCTGCATACCGTAAACAGTAAGTACAGCCAAATGCATCCTAACCTTGGAGGAACGATTTGCTTAAACTTAGTGACGTAACAACAGAAATCTCTATCTGCACGCAACCGTTAGAACAACCACCCCGACCACCACCATGAAATAGTGCTCAAGGTTAGCACATTTTTCTGCTAAAGTTAGCCCAATTTTTCTTCTGACTGTGTTAAGAAGCTCCACGAAATTGGGCCCTGACCCCACCCAGCCTGTTCCACCCTGCGCTCCCCAGCACTGTATGGTTTTATGGATCTTAATAGCGACCCACAATAAGAGTCTATGTGGTGATGGGTTGATACGTGGATGTTTTGCTCATTTGGGGAAAAAATTATTATTGCAGTGTGACTGAAAAACCTTAGGAGACCTTTTCTTGTTTTTTGTCATTTTTCCCTGTGTTTAGATTTGGGAAGGCCTCATTGCCAGGTGAATGTACTGCCATGGCTGCCTACATGAACGTTGAGGCTGGCTAGCGTCATGGTGCGAGTGGACTGACCGATGATATCTCCAAAGTGAAGAGGCAGGTTACGTCATAAGTAGGACAGGTAAGAGTCCTCTGTTTCATATCATTGCTGGCTTTCTGCAAGGATGAATCGGGGAAAGGGGGAGGGGCCAGGTGGGGTCATGACCAAAAAAGGAGCAAAAACTGTTTTCATTTGAAAAAATGAAAGGCTCCTTTTAGTCTGTTTAATTTCCCTTCTTTTGAAAAGTGGAAATGTAGCCTATTAACCCCTCAAACAACTTTAAAACTTAAAGAAAATGGGCCCCCATAATCAAGTTTGTCCCCGCTCCCCCTAAAAAAAATTGGGTCCTGGATCCACCCTTGGGTGCTTGTGGCTAGCTTTCAGGGAGCTATGTATCTCCTTTCATGGCAACCCTTACCTAGGTTGGTTGTGTGCATTGTGTCAACTAAGCAAGACAATAGGGATGAGGTTAAACCCTTGTAACCAGGGCAAGCTAGTTGAATGCACCCACTATACTGGAAGTGTTCACATTTTCCTGGTCAAGTTTCCTTTTCCTTTATGGTTCGTTGCTGTTTCATGACAATTTACCATTGATCAATGGTCCACGTTTCCTGAGACATGTTCAACATGTTCAAGGAGCAATTTGGGTAAAACTCATGAAATGAAGCGTCTAATCATAGACATAAAATACCTTTAGACCGACAACAGCTGAGGCATAATTTAAGGAAACTCTCCATTTTTAATAACCATGAGCAAATGGCTGCCTTGTCCCCTAGGGTGTCATGATTTACTGGGCTGCGTTGCTCTACAAAGAATGTGGATGGGGGTCAACTGTGGCAGTTGTCCATCAACCATTATTTGGTCCTGTTACTCTAACCCGGACACAGTTTGATTTTTCTTCCTGGTAATATTGCCCATTATTACAAACCTTTAGTAGGAGCCAAGGTGTACTGTACATTGTTTGAAATTCAGATAAGTTCCTGACTTTCCTGTTTAGTGAATATTTTGAAAAGCCAATTTAATATTTTCTCGTTTTATATGATAGAGCACTGAGAACTGTGGTACCAAAACAATTCAAAAATAAACTCTAGAAATTAAAATCACGTACATTATGGGGATTTTTTCAGGCTTTTGAAGGTGAGCAGTGAAAATGGACAAAAGTTTAAGTGTTCAGAGCTCTTGTTTAAAGAAGTATCTACCTTATATTTGACAAATATTGAACCAAAACACAAAAAGGGACCATGTCACCATCCAAAATTTCCGATTTGTATCCAACTCAACAGAGTTGTGCACTCCATTGAAATTTTTCTGCCCTCGCTTTCGGGATTAATCGTTGATTTCTGTAGGACCTGTTGGTTCATAGATATATTAGGTTTGTGATCTTCCCTGATTGACGTTACAGTATTACTGTAAAACAGAGCCCTCACTTTTTAGGAAAAGGGAAAGACAACTTTAAGTGTTTAAAAAGTCACGTTTTGATTCACTAAACTGGAAAAATATTTTTACAAAGAGTACAAATCACAAATGCTTTCAGAAGTAATGGGTTAGCAGTGTCAACGGACTCCTCGTGTCATAATTCATTTTCTGACATGAAAATGGATGAAAACAACAGACACTAACAGTTTTTGTGAAATAAAAGGTTTGAAAACAAGAAGTGTACAAGGATCCTATAATTTGTGAAGAAATGTCTCAATTTCTGCAACTTAGTTCCTTTTGTGATTAATTTCTTCCCCAGACCTCCTCATATGAAAGCTGTGGGTATGCCCCAGGAGAAACAGATCATGATGTTGATGAGAAGAGCGCCCTCGCCTCCTTCAACCTGGACAGAAGGAAGATGGAGGACAAGTTCCTATGAGACTTCACAGAGACGATTTATCAGAATTTCAAAGAGAGGAAGTAACTCAGATGCCAGTCCTCGCCTCCATCACTGAGGAGGAACAGTTTCCAAGATTGCATGCGGGATCCTCTTCAGAACCTTAGGCATTGATTCACAAAAAGGCAAGGAATGGACTCAATCTTCTCAGAGATATGCAGTTCCTTGCTTCCACCTTAGTGATGGAGCAAGTCTATCTGCATCTGTACACTACTCAAAGGATCAAAGGATCATACGTGGCGATTAATAATTTAATGGTATTCACCTTCAAATGGTATTCACATCGCAAAAAATGAGCATCATTTAATTTGGCCATTTTCTGGCATCAAGACAAGAAACTTTCGCTTCAGAGTACTGAAGTCTCACGACACTGGAAGAAAAAACTTGTCCAGGTCCTTTACGGCCCTGAAAATGATGAATAATAAATTGAGTTTTAACCAAGTAACATGAGGGCGCGCTGTTTATGAGTTAGAATGATATCGCAGTAATATGAGTTAAAATGATAATGTGGTAATGTGAGGGCGCTATTTATGAGTATATTCTGGTAATGTGAGGGCACTCTTTGTGATTCTGCATCACAGAAATGAAGCACTTTGAAGATGTATGTATCTCAGCATGAAAAAATTACACGTAGCTGTTGAGACCCTTTTATTCAGTAAAATAATGCAATGTCTGACTTGTATCTGTTTGCAAATCTTCCCCCATATTATCTGTAAAAATGATGATTGGTAAAAAACAAATCAAATTCCTGGTTGTCAGGACATTATAAACAGCTTCACAGATTTCCAAAACCTAAACACAAAATGGTAAGAGTTCCAATATTCCAGTCATTATTTCTCAAAATGTCCTCAAGTGAGACACATACATGTACATCATTTTACTACAATAGGGTTGTATAGCACTGGCCAGTCTCATGTCATTGTACCCCCCCAACTCTCTAAGACACTCCCAGTCTCTCTCCCCCTTGCCTCAGAGTCATCCCATCTTTAATTTATGTGCAAAGAGAGTGGAAGGTGGCCATTTTGAAGTTGTGCAATACCTGAGCAATACACATCACCCAATGCTTTTTTACCCTTCCAGCTAATTGGGCTGTGAAACACGCCTAACCAGTTGCATTGTCTCACGTTCTATGGTGTTCAACCAAACATGAACATGAGCTTCAGGGTACAATAAGTAAAGTCAATGAGGTACACACCTGGCTGAAATTTTCAAAGACAAATGTTTGATCCTTTATTTTTTTGAGTAGTGTATGTTTGTATACAGTACAATGCTGCTATAATGAACAGGGCAGGGTCCATACACAATGCTTGGTATGGCATACCTCCCCAACCATTGCGATTTCATTGGTACCGTTCCTGGCAAAAGAGGGCGCTATTTCCTACAATATGTTGCAATGTCAGTTGTTACACACACCTACATGTACGTGTGCGTTCTTGTCCGTGTACAAGAGATTCTGTTGTGCGGCTGCTTTTTTTGCTATGGGCTCATAACATAGCCATTCCTATTTCGGACATTATTGACATCTTAACTTGTGAGTCACTGGTTTTGTTTTTTTTCTATAAATTTAAAGCAAATTTGTGATGTTCAGTAAAAGTGCGCAGAAAATTTGACAGTCAAGAGGCATGTTCCGTATACCGAATTGTTCACTATAGTGACGTACTGTAGTACTTATATCCATATTATTCATGACTTAAGAGGTACTCTGTAAATTGATTAGAAAATTGGTCAGTTTGCTTTGAAGAAAGACTATTGTTCGCCTTTAATTTGTTTCTTTTCATTGTAATACATTGACTCATTAATGCACATTTAAAAACATTCATGTTTACATTTAAGTTATCAAGATGCTATAGATGTACTTTAAAATTTGCAAATAATGACGATTTGGAAAGACTCTAGACACTTTGATACTACTTCTTTTGAGGACTAAAAGCTTGTAACTATTGCCTGCTTTTAAAAATTAAATGGTGTTCCCATTCAGGCAGCCAAAATACCGGCATTGTTCAGTCATCCCTATGGCTGTTCTGAACCTCACTTTTAACAAGTTCGCCCCACCGAACAGAGATATTATCACTGACATAGGGCTGGACAGCTCAGTTGGTAGAGCACTAGTAGGGTGTTCCAGAGGTCGCAAGTTCAAATCCTGTTCCAGCCAATTTCTTTGTTCATCTTTATAAAAATTTTTCCTTGGACAAAGTTCTATGTGCATTTTCTGTTTTCCAAGTTGTACATCCACATTGCCAGAACACTTAAGTCTTTCACGTAAAATTATCACAAAACTGCAAGTCGCAAATTGTTGGCTCAGTGTTGAAAGTTAATTACTGCAAAAATGTAATTTTTGAAAACACTCTAAGGGCCTTATTCTGTGCACGAAAGGAATATTTGATTTAAACAGTTTCTTAAACCTAGTTTTTTGCAGCCAACAAAATTTAACCTATTCTGTTTCCCAAATAATGTCCAAAACAATATTTTTCACTAAACACCTTTTAGTGCATTCTAAGGACCTTTTAGCACTGACATGAAATTTGTTTTGTTTGAAAATATTACCTTGCAAAAATGCTTTGTGTGTATGTCAAACAATCACCATTTATTGCCATAACCAGTTAATTGCTATTTGCAATTGAAATAAATGTTCATTTATTTAAACTAGCAGAACAACTTGTTTGTACATGTATATCTATTTGTAAAACTGTAGTACTTTGCCACTCAACTCTTCTCCTAATCTGGGCCATTTTACACTGCAAGAGTTTAAGGTACATCTGTTTTCATCTTTAGATTTTACATTACAGCCTCATCCTACATGGAAGCCCTGCCAGTCTTAAACATCTTCCAAGCTCCTTATATAAAGTTCCCTCTTGGAGCCTTTTAGTCTCAATTTTATAAGGGCTACAACAAATCCAAAAGCAATGTGGACCATTAAGAAGCTATGTCCTTCAACCCCATTGGATCCTCAGAGCTCTAATACTGATAGTCCCAAGCCCTCAGCCATCCACTCTACCCTTGCTATCAGCTCTCAGACTTCCAGCCCCTAGGCCTTCCACCCTTGCCTATCTCCAGTACAGAGTTTGGCTGAAAAATATTCTAAGTCCAAACAATGGAAGGTTTAACATTTAGAAACGAGCACATTTTTTCAAGAAAGTGCCATGGCATAGTGGTTAAGGACACTAACTGCAATGCACAAGGACCTGGGTTCAATTCCAGGTGGGCATGCACAATTTTGTTAAAAAACTTAGTATAAAAAAAAAAAAAAAAAAAAAAACTTCCTTTTCCGGGGACCCCGGGATTTGAACCGGGATCCCCTGGCCTGGCAGCCAGCTCGCTAACCACCAGGCCATAGGCCTCTTGGTAGATATAGTTTCGGAACATATATTTAAAGGTTAGGATTGCGCAATTTCAAGAAAGGTCAGAGAGCACAGCACATTTGCATGTATTTAAATAACAAAACCTGAAATTTCAACATGTCGAAAGACACACAATACACGAAATATTCAGACCTTGCATGTATTTTAGTATATTTTAGGTCAAACGTATATTTGCAAACCTTTCTATATTTACTAAAGCTACTCATGTCATTTTCACAGAAATGGGCCATGTACATATACTGTAAGCATGCCTAGTGTTGATCCTGGTCCCCTACTCCCAGGATTAGTCTCAACATGGTCTTTTCCTTTCTCTATAATCTCAAGGACTACGCCTATGAGTTTTATTCCTGTAAAGTACATGTCTAAGTGTAGAATAATAAAAGCCAAATATATTGTACTTACTCCATGCCACGTAGGTGTGCCAGCAATTCCTCAGAGACTAATATCTTACGTGTTGTCTTGATGATACACGAAGTCGCGAAAATAAACGGATAAAAGCGACCACCGTGCGCTCATGGTAGCTACACACATGCACGTGTGCCACGACACCCATGTGTTGCTTGCAGTGTGTCTGTCTGTAGTCGGTCTGCCATGGTTTTCAATGCAGCGCGAGCTTTGCTTGGTGACGTCATGCACGGAGTGCCTGGCTTATAGCCTCACCCTGCAATGTTCTGGTGTCTTCCTCAGTCTACGCAGTCCCCCGTCCTACTAGTTGTCATCTCCAAGCATTTTTTCCATCAAATTCTTTCCTGTCAAGGTTTTTCCTCTCAAAACATCACCGCCACCTCCTGGGATCGCTATGCACTGTTTGTAACATTTGTGATGGCTGAATTCGTCACCCGCTGTGCTGTCGACAGCACACGACGTAGCACAGCATGGCCAAATTGTGGCGACTGCATCTCTAACGAGGACATCTTCTCCAATCAACTCAAATTTAACGGTTAGGTCTCGTGATTTTGTTTCTCCCCAATTCCAGTTTGTCCAAGGTGTCTGTGTTATATTTGTTGTTTTTCATTTCAAGTGGGCGTGGAGGTGGTCCGAGTATGGAAGATGTCTTACCAAGATATGGACTGAGGCCCATCAGGGCTTCAGAAGGGATAGGGAGAGGTCCCCCCCCCACTTACCCCTAATCTGTCAACAACACACGCCCATTGACAAAAACTGGGGGAAATTAAAAGGACACGGAAAACAGACAAGAAAGACATAAGGGGGATTAAAAATCGACAGTTGTTTTAGAGCGCCCTCTTCATCAAAAAGCATAGAAATTAATGTTTGAAAATGTGCACTTTCGTTATGTTTAACCATAGAGCAAGGACACAATCATCACAACTAATTTTCCAATACACAATTTGCCAAGATGTGTGTCTAGGAAAAAAATTCATTGTATGACCCTTTTCAACACCCACAAAGTCAATTGTCCGCACATCCACCCACTGATGATGAATATTTTGCCACTTAGTAGCACCTGCCCCATCAAGGTCTTCTTGTCCAGTGATGGAATTAGAAAATGATCTCGCAAATTAGAGGCACCTGTCCTTTCCACGGGACCATGATACACTCTACAGCCAACTCCCTTTCTCAGACAGCCCCTTGGAAAATCACTCCAATTCCTAAACCCTTGGAGGCATTGGGCACAGTACTGTAACTAAAAAAAAAAGGTGAACAAGATTGCATGTTCCTACTGCTGTTTTGCTGGCCACACTGAAAACCGCTCTCTCGGTATTTCAAGAGAGTTGCCGCACGGTCCGCAATCTTTAAAAATCGAAAGATTAATTAAAGGCTGGGACTATTTGTTAACCGTTTACTGGGTTGTGTTCTCAAAGGCATGAAGGGTGTCCCTGAACACAAAACGGCGAAAGGGGGGCTGGACAAGTACTGCAAGTCAACAATAACTAACTGTGGGATACACGACGGGAATAAATGAATATAAGAACGCTGCGCAACCGTTGTTTTGTATCCATACGTTATGTTTAATATACATTTACATTCATTCAATTTACTATTTTGTCCGTTGACTAATTCAGGCCTATCTAAATACATTCTACGAGTCAACAATGAAAAAAAAAAAGGTTCTGGCAAATGTCGAGGAAGAGAACAGAACTCCAACATTTAAATAACGGTGGCAACATTGATGCGTCAAAACCAATTCTTTGAAAAGGACACCGAGCCAAATGACAAAAAATAATAAAACATCTTGAAATCGACCCAAACACTGAACACAAGTGGTGTAACTTAAGCTGGGGAGGGGGCAATCTGGCTTGAGATTTTCAAGTTCTTGCCACTTTCTTTGAAGCTGTGGATAAAACAAATTAACCCTAAAATCATATTGAAATTGGAAGATTGACAACTGTTAGGGTCGAAGCTACCATACCGAACAAGAATAATTTCGCTTAGAGCAGAACTAAACCACTAACCAATCAAGCCAGCTTGAACAGGTTGCTTGTTTGAACGTGTTGGCGCGGCACAAAAAAGGTGCTGAGCAACAACGACCTTGAATCAGAAAGGGCCAATATTTCACAGAACAGCTACGGCCGCGCCCGTACGTCCAAATTACTTGGCTGCGGCTTAAACACGACTCTATGGGAAATGGCTGCTGCCACTGCCATAGGCTCGTGCATGATTGCAAGGCCTAGCCAAGTCATTATTGGACACTGCCCTTAGGTCCTGGCTCTATCAAAACTGAAAGCTTGCAGTCAAACACGTTTGACTGGAAACTGCACATTGAGCTCGCTACAAACCGGAGCAGCACTCTGTATGTCAGACATTTGTTTTAAACTACATGCCAGGGAGACAAAACGAGACAATTTGGTCATTCTTCAACTTCGTGATTCTCGAGGTCTGTATAATTAAGCCATTAATACTAGTAAAGGTCTATATTAAACAAAAAGAACATAAATAAAATAACAATGGAATTGGAGGATTTGCCAACAAAACAGAAAAAGGTTTCTTATTCTGAAACATGGCTTTTTGGATCTATGATTTCAACTCAATCTACTGTGCTCAGTACAGAATCCAGCAACTTAAAGCGATTTGAGAGGAAAAAACATCTTCTATTTGTTTTTTTTCCCCCCTTTTTTACCGAGGGCTACATAAACTATTCAAGTCTGCTCAGAAAACATAAAAAATAAAACTTGTACCTTCGTGGAAGTCATCATTCTGGGATGACACTACTGCAAAACTTATCATCCAAAAGCCACCCTTGAAGGTTGATGTCTTCTATAGTGTGTGTATGTCGTCCTCATCTGACAACAATATGGTTCACCAGGTAACTTAGAGTGAAATAATGAAGTCTGCATATCACAGGCCGAGTGATGCCTATATCTAGCGTCTAGTTCATCTAAAACCATTTAAGAGCTCTTCAAAGGATAAAGAAAATTGCATTTAGCAAATTTACAAAACACAGACAATAGAAAACAAATGGAAGGATAGCCCCCCCAAAATTCCACAAATAACTTAATGTTAATGTATCGGTGACGGTACAAAGAACATGGCATCCTTCTCAGTCGCCATTGCGGACCAAACTCTCTGGTACCTCTTTTGACGTCAGTGCCAAACACACGTAAAACGTTAATATCAAAAACCTTGAAACAAACAATTGCAATGATTGATTCCTTCTGTAAGAGTTGATGGCATTGATCATTGGATGATTTAAAGCCAACAATTCATGCACAAGAAAGTGACCTCCACAAATCCAGGAATAGTGTTTTCGCTTCAGCCACATGAAGAAAAACAGAATATGAAAAATGGTTCTCAAGTTTCTGAGCCACTCGGGAGTGATCTTGCGAGCACCAATCTACTTTGAATAAATTCCACAGAAGTTACACCTGCTTGCAATTGATAACATCCAAATGAACAGAACCACTGAACACAGTGACAGCAAAACTCCTTGAAACCAATTTCGTTGAAATAGTAGGATATATAACATACCACCAAAAGGCCACGGAAAATATAAATTCACATCTAACGACACAATCCTACGAAAGGTGCTGGCCTGACCAAACAAGGGGAACATTCTGTACCTCAAGGAAATGAAAGAAACACCAAAACTGTGAAGAAAAGAAAAAAATGCAATAACAAAACTTCAAGACTGAGTTTCCGACATTGCAAGGTCAGGGGTGCAGAGCACATTTACTTAGTCGTTCGGGAACTACTGAAGAGCAGTTTAAACTCCCCGCCAAAGGGATCACTTGTACCGATCTCAAAGGCTTGTTTCTTTAACTTCTCATGACTCCATGGTACAATTTGTGCATTTTTTTGGCAAGGGAAGGGGAGATGTCGTTCCAACAAAACATAATTGCATCATCGTTGTGGCAAACGTACGTATACATCCGTAAAGTGAACTGATTTCAATGTGTTTATAATGCACTTAAGACACACTTTTACTGTAATGAGAAAAATCAGGTACGGGAAGTACACAATACCAAAATCAGCAAAGTCAAATACAAAAGAAACGACACCTATTATTATTCAGTGCAACTTGTCAACCCTTTTTTTTTTCCAGGAATCACTGACAGTTTAAAAAGCCAAGAAGCCACGTTTTCCCAGCTCTTTGACCTTTTTCACTTTATCCCATATGGAAAACATCTTGCAACAATGCATCTGAGTTCAGCTTCCAACCCAAAATGTGGTCACAGTCATTTCTTAGGTTGCCATTTTCACTTGCACAAGTATCGCACTATTAGAGTATTGTCAAGCGGGGGCGCCTTCACTGTTCCTTTATTTCCGAGTAAATAGACAGTATTGCCAAGAAAACTGGAAATCAACTACTACCATGTCAAACTGTGCTCGAGTTATCATGAAAATTGGCATGAATATATGTGTGCATCCGTCACATGTGACAATAAATGTTAATGTACGACCATATATATACACAACTGATTTCAAAACTCAACACGAAGTCTTGATGAGGACAATTGGGACCCTGGAGCAATAGAAACAAAAACAAAAAATGTGCCCCGTCACATTTTTTCTATCAACACAAAATACAACTCGGTCAAAATTAAAACTTTGATGTACATGTATTCAGTGAAATTCACCAGATTCCGAGCGTATAGTTATGTATCATTTGGATTCTGAGTGGGTACAGTCAGGACTTTCTTATGTGAGCAGGGTAAACGGATATTGAAATAATATTAGCAGAATTTCTTCGGCTGCAGCCTGTACATCTTTTGAGTTTCTGGTAATAAACTACACATTATGTGGATACAGTGAATTTGCATTGGAAGTTAATTCAACTTAATCGTGTGCCTGTGCAATGAAAGGTGGACACGCAGGGCATAAGATTACAGACAAATGGCCAGTAAAATGGCCGTGATGGCGGTGGCCTCTAGAGGCCACAACAGCGAGTGGCCAATAATGTCCACATTGGCAGGTGGCCTGTGAAGGCCACTATGGAAAAGGGGCCGGTAATGGCTGCAATGACAAATGGCATTTAAGGGGCCACAGTGGCCCACACAGGCCACTATCGGAGGCTTAACCTGAATGGCAGCTACAAACACGAAGCCTGTCCGAATGCGCAACAAATTGGAAGCCAATAAGGGCCATGTGTATGTAGGGCAGAAGGCCACAGTGGTCAAGTAATCTGAACTGCCTACAAATGACAACATGAAACCTGACTGCATGAACCCAGATGACACATTTAAAAGGAGAGAAGATCATATGTCAAACAAACAGTTCAATGAACAACTGAAAAATATGTAACCTCTTGTGCCTGACACCTCATCGAGTGCACCAAAGAAATGGTCAAACGGTTAATAAACCCACCCACCCGCCCCTTCAAATAAGCAGCTGAAACAAAACAAAAAATCTCATTTCAGGGAACTTCGACATAATTATTTACATTTGGACTCCAGTCCAATATATGAGAATTTCCCTTTTAAGAATAATCAGCCAGACGTATTACTCGACAGCACTTGCTAGTTAAATTGTACTTGATTGTCAGAATACAACTTACCAACACATAAAACAAACACCAGAGAAGATTTCAAAGTTTGTATTTTTTATCACACTGCCTTGAGGCGATGACTTACAGGTATTTGTTAAAAGTCTGTGAGCCTGAGTGAAATTATGTGAACAATGATACTTTGTTGTTCTGTAAAAGCCCTATTAAATCAGAGGCGAGATAGTTCGGCCACGGTTGGAGTGTCATCTTCACAGCAATTGGTACTAGTCACAGTGGCTGTGTGGCCCTGTAAAAAAGGCAGGGAGCCCTCAAGAGATCATTTGAAGAAAAGGGGAAATCAGACAGGCTCGCCGGCATAGACTGGCATGAAGTGACAAAATTGAAAATAACTGGATCTTGAAATGAAAATTGGCCCACAAAATGGGGAAGGGTGTCAGTGTGAAACTCAGAAGTAACCTCTGCTTGTGAAAACTGTCAAGAAATCCTGGGACTCACAGTTCCGTTATTCTGTCAGAGCATGTGGTGATTCCACAATTTCTACAGAGTGATCCATCTCACTTGCAGTGTTGTGGGATTTTTGTGTGTGTGTGGGCCAAGCCACTGCACGACTGACAGGGAGTAAGATGACTCTGGCCTGCCCAGGTACGCTTTGTACAGGAATGCGATTCTTCAGAAAAGACAAAAAAGATGTTGCTGGCTCATGCTCACAGCAGGGCTCTGGCAACAAGCGGAACCATGGTGATACTCAAGCACCCTTCAATCATAAATAATCTCGGGCCCTGTTTAAGTGCAGCGTTTCCAGTTGTTGGCTGTCTTCTGTTTGTTCACCTCCTTAAGGACACCAAGTTCGCTTGAAATCTTCCATCACGTCACCAAGCACTGCTGTCCAGTTCTGGCCAATGCTTATCTGAGAGGGCTCTCAATTATGGTCAACTGGCTGCGTACAGAGTTCACTGGTGAAGTCAGCCAGGCCACTACCATTATGGTAGGAGGTAAATTTAGCCGAGGCATATTCAATCAAAACCATTTACCTATCACGTACATGCTGTTCAAAGTGCTTGGAGCGTGCAAAGCAAATCTGTCCACCCTCTGTGGAAATGTGGCCCAACATGGCCTGCTTTTCTGAACACGAGACTTGATGAGAGTCACGAAAAAGGGCCCTGTCACTTCTTCTTCACACTGATCGTTTTGAAGTGCGCCCCCAAGAGCCCACAACAGGTCATTTATATTATCATACACAATGCTTATGCTCCATCACGTTACAACAAATGCAAAGTACCCTCTAGGAAATTCAGTGGAAAAAGTTGCATCTAATGAAAAAAACCTTGACATGTCCACACATGCTGACATAATCACAAACATAATATCAACTCATTGCAAAGACTGAACCTTATACATACAAAAAATGAGTGTCTTTTTGACCGTAGTCAATTTTATTTTGGCGTAAAAATTTTTGAATATACCTTGAAGTTCTGTACACCTTTGAGATCGGCTTCAGGTGACGAGATCATCTCTACCGTGTGACATAGGTGTAGGAACGTGAAGGCGATTTGCCTGTGCTGGACAGTGATTCGGTGGGGGGCACATTCAGGAAGTCCCATATCAGGATAGTGTCGTCGTGGGAACTGCTGACAATCTGGAACTCGTCGAACTGTAGTCTGAACACACGTCCCGTGTGTTCCTGCATGAAAAAAAAAATGCCATTTAACTCTATAGTGGCACAACACTGGCACGATAATAAAGACCACTTCAGGCTATCGCAAGAGCCCATGACACAAGACTGACACAAGACCTCCCGCATGAATTTCAGTAGCATTCAAAAAACTCCTTTGTCACACTGTTTGCCCTGTTGTCTGTGACTGGTCTTGTGACTGATCTTGAGATGGGTCTTATATCTGGTTTTGGACAGGTCATGTCTGGTCTTACATGTATGTCTTGTCTTGAGTCTGGTATTGTACTGTGACTGGTCTTGTGTCTGGTCTTGTGTCTGGTCTTCTGTCTGGTCTCATGACCGGTCTTGTGACTGGTCTTGTGTCTAGTCTTGTGTCTGGTCTTGTGACTGGTCTTGTGACTGGTCTTGTGACTGGTCTTGAGACTGGTCTTGAGACTGGTCTTGTGACTGGTCTTGTGTCTGGTCTTGTGTCTGGTCTTGTGACTGGTCTTGTGTCTGGTCTTGTGTCTGGTCTTGTGTCTGGTCTGGTGTCTGGTCTGGTGTCTGGTCTTGTGTCTGGTCTTGTGACTGGTCTTGTGTCTGGTCTTGTGTCTGGTCTTGTAACTGGTCTTGTGACAGTCTTGACTACAACACTGCACAACACTAAGGTATTCTCAAGACTGAAATTCCAATGACAACAGTAAATTACTACATATGATGAAACCACTCAACATCCCGACTTTGGGGATCATATGGTATTTTTATCACATGATCTGAACAGATCTAAAAAAATCAAGTGAACTAATGACCTGCACCACCAACTTTTTCCTCAATTGGTTTCTCTGTTACTCACCACTAGCGTTCTCAAGCAGAGGGTCCCTGAGGTAGCCCTTGGGTCAAGCGCAGCTTGGAGATCCCAAACTTTGATTTTACTACAAGGATGCAGGAAATACAAATGAAATGCCATACTTCAAGAACAGGCCAGATTATCCAAATTTGCTATTCCCCTTTTGAATGCACACAGACCTCCCCAATTCTTTTTTCTGAAATTATCATGGACTTGAGCGCAGATCCAACTACGCAGGATGCTTGCTAGCATTTCTTTTTTTACCAGGATTCGTGCCAAATGGGTGTGGTCACTTGGATTTGGGCCAAACTGAAACCCAAAGAGAGCACCTCACCAATCATGTGTATGTACATGTACAAGTTGTCACTGTCAAAACCTTTCATCACTTCGTGCCGGGGTTCCTGGCACCGGAGACCTTAGGTTTATGCGCATAGCCGGGGGGGACCCGAAATTGGACAAAGGAGCTGGGCCTTTTAACAAAAGACCGTACTCAGAACAAAAGTCCAAGCTGCTGGGAATTGCCAACATTTTGTTCAGTTGTCAATAGCGGAGGTAATCCGTCATTGTTTTGAACCAGTACAACACTACATGTATTTGTGACATTCAGGGAGACGCCAGCAGCGCACTGGGCCAATTTCGGGAACAAAGGAAATTACTCAAGACCACACAATCTGGGTTCTCCTTACAAGGCAGCAGGCCTGGCTGAAATACTCTGGCGTCAATAGATGTTGCCTGTCAGATTAGAGTGGCCACCAGACAGTCATTCACAGTAAACGAAGTTATGAATTTTTGATGAATTTTGAAAATGGAAAATCTTGAAAATCCCCCCGGGAACTCATCACGCAATGTCTACTTAAACCCAGCAGCATATGATTAAAATACACAAGATCACAAGTGCAATTTCATGTTGTGTAAAAATCTGATTATACAGAGGCACCGTGAAGCATGTTTGATTATGATAGTTGGGCTAAGAGAAGCTGGGCTCTGGTCCATGAATCCAGCACACACACACACATACTTCAACTCTACTTTGACAGGAGGGGAATCAACTCGCTTTGAAACCCCCTCCCCCCAAAAAACCCAAAACAAAATCGGATGAGTCAGAGGCCAAAATGTCAACGCCTGGCTTAAAGGGGAATTCATCAAGTTGCAAAGGGCTAGAATGAAATAAACTTGAAAATGCACAGCAAGTTAAACTCTCAAAAAGAACAGATTGAAATCTGATATTAAAATGGCTAAGGAGAACAACTGGTGGGCTAAGGGATGAAAATAAAAACAGGAAAGGGAAGGAAATTAAGGACTAGAGATAAAATGGCAGTTTGACAGCACCAAGATCTTTCCTTTGCACTACCCTCCCCCATCACATCCATTCATTTAATTATGGAATAAATGCAGTTTGTGAGCAAATGAGCTTGTCCACCCAGGAGTCAGCCTAAACCCTGATGGCACAGTGGCCTCGAGGGTAATCATCCACTCCCTCCGCCCCTCCATCGGAGTGGGTGTTAACTCAGCCGGACCAGAGCCAAAATACTTCATCAGTCCTCATCATCGCTTGGCCTTCAGGCCTACATGACTCAGTCTGGCAAAGAGATCCCCCGGGGGGGGGATAGTAGGGGATCCTGACGCAAGATCTGCACAGGAAATAACTGCCCCCTGTCAGAACAGACCAGCAAGGCCACTAAAGCAGAGGGGGGGGGTGGGGGGACAATCCGATGGAGATGTCAGATTTGCAAAAGGCTGCAAACTGTGACCCGCCAGTCTTCCCTTTGCAAACTGTCACGCTGCTGTCATTTCCTGCTCTCATTATCCCGCACGGCAAACAATACCACATTGTCATGACTGCTTGGTTAAATTGACCGTTTGCCAAAGTGTGGGTGACAGAAAGTGGGGGGCAAAAGGCTGCATGACTCGTCTCCCAAGAAACAATGAAACCGTGTCCATGGTGACGATGACTAAAGACTGACTAAAACACAAGGCCGGTTGAACCTTTTAAAGCAAATTGTTGCCTCGGGACTTTCTCCAATCCTTTGATGGGGAGTGCAAAAATGAAAGAAATAATCCATAGCGTGACACTCCACTTTCCTAAATGATTCTCTAATTCAAAGGAAAGATTGCACCCAATGGTATTGTATTCAGGGTTTCAACTGGCAAGTTTAAACTAACAGCCATTCTATCAGATGAATGCATATTTTTGCAGCCACTCACTTTTCTTGTACTCGGCTAAATTACAAACTTGTTTTTCTCACCAGCTGTAGAGAATCACAACCAAGCAACTAGAACCCTGTCTACCTTAATAGGTTAAAGCCAATCATCCAAACCCTTCAATTCCCTGAAATTTACCAATCCATGCAGAGAAATCACTATTACAACTGCCGCAGCAGACAGATAGGTGCAAGCAGTTCTGGACACACTCACCCGTCGTAGGCCCCACTGACGATGCGCTTGTTGTCAAAGCGAATACACCGCACCAGCTCCTCGTGTCCCTCTAATACCCTGAGACAAGCGCCGCACTCAATGTCCCATAACCTGTCAGTACCACAACAACAAAAAAACACAGGCTAAGTTCAACGAATTCCTACTTTAGGGAAGGGGCACTCCAGCCCCCAAACCTCCAAGGGCACAATTCCTTCTCAGCACAAGCCCTGGTTTTTGCCCTGCTAACACCTACCCTGATGTTCATCCAGAGACATGTCTTTCCCAAAGAGGATTTCTCGTCCAACTGGTAACTCCCCATCTATTTTGTCAGGGCACTCATACATAATGTTACTCACACGGTCTTGTCAGGTATGCCCAAGAAATGGCTCACACTATACAGGTTATGCGCTGCTGGCATCTCCATGTCTCCGAAGCGTTTCTTCATTATTTCAATTTAGTGACAACAAATACACAAAAGGTTTACTCGAACCTATCACAGTAATACAAAATTCTTGCCCTCTCTGAGGACGCGTTGACGCACAACCCCTTTTGACAACTTACTCTTTCAAGTAACACACACAACTGGACGAAGTAATTCTATCAACTTCGAGAGATTGTTGAATAGAACATTAACAGATCTTTAATAAATGCTTCATTCCGATAAAACACGCCTCCAATTCATTTCAACAACCCCCCCGAACAAAAATGAGCTACAACCCAAAATAATGTCATTTGTCCTGGGGTTTGGAAATCAATTTTCTTTGGTAACTCATCATCATGGGATGATGTCATTTGTCAAGGCCAATAGCCCTGGTCAGGTTGATTTCATCTAGTAACCCAGGGAACAGAGTGACTCAAGGCATGGCTGGTCTCCCTGGGAAATGCACGCATCCAGCTTTTGTGCAACTCACTCTGCAGGCCCGCAAACAACACACACAAGAGTCATCAAGATTCCTGGCAAGGCTCCAAGGCCTGCCCATGTCTTCTGAATCATGGCGACCATAGCAACAATGCCACGTGCGACTGTGCAGGGAGGAAAAAGGGGACATTTGTATTCGGGGATGATTGAGTCGTGCCTTGTTGTAAAGGCGGTGTGGGTTTTTAAGTAGCGTAGCATGAGAAGTTGAGAACTTCATTTTGTAAACTCTACAAGAAACTGCACCTAACCTTTCCAGTGCTGATTAAGGTTCCTGAGCAGGGGGCTTTGGATTTTTAATACCTCCCAGCTTTTTCGTGCATTTTCATAACGTCATTACCTCTAAGACACGATCCCAGTTTTGGTTGACTATGAGTGAAACAGTCGCATGGGCTGGTCTTGGAAACCCTAAAGAAACATTCACTGTCGCAAAGCTTAAATTCCTCGCATTGTACATTTCACAGCTCCTTTCATTTGTTTGTTCATTTGTACGGCTGGAAGTTAGAACTGAAGGCTCTCCTTGTAATGTCAAGTGCTGCCAAGCTGGTTTGTTCTACCCTTCTCACCTGATTGTGTTGTCGGACGATCCGCTGACCACTAGCCTGTCTCGATACTGTAGACACGCGATGCCTCGCCTGTGACCGTTGAGTGTTCGGACAAATTCGCACGTTGAGGTGTTCCATACCTGGACGAGGGCAATACGTGAAAGTTTCAACACATCAGTGGTTTTAAAATAATTGAAGATTTTCTTTTTCAGTGATTTGTGCAGATAGCCGAATTAATCCTGACTGTTTCAAAGGGACGCCTCAGTCTTGGGATTTTTTTCAACTGCCTGGCTAATGCAAACTTCACATTAGTCAAATATGAGTCAAATTAGCTTCAAATTAGGGGTTACTAGGTTTGAAGTTTGAGATAAAAACGACACTGCTCTAAAATGGTGTGAAAGGACTGCAGTTCATGCTGAGCTCAGCTCTGGTCCTGAATGACCCAGACAATATAAAAATACATGTACATGTATGCACCACTATTAACTTCATAGTGCTTCAAAAAAATCGAGCCAAATTTGCAAAGGTCTTCTTTTCCTTGCCTATGGCATGCACGGCCTACAGTTTCAGGTCGAGGGTGGTCATCCAGGCCAAGGCAGCATCGGACACTTTGTGAATGGCCCTAACACCACCAAGGAAAAGCCTCGGTGGATGGTCATTCACGATGTGTGGGACAGTCTGGCCTGGGTAGCCACCATCGTAAGTAGGGCTATTGGTCATCCCCCACTTGTGCACTCTACAAGTATCTCACTATCAATGAAGGACTTCACACAAAGTCACAAGAACCCAAGTCTCAACGTGAGGAACTAGTTCCACATACAAGAACATTCCATTGTTATGATTCACTCACTTCTAGCAAGGCGTAAGTTCTTCTGAAAACGCTGTCATCTTGTGAAGCAACTTACACGGCATCCAAGCCTACCGCCTTTCCAAGAGCCTTACCTTGATGGTCCTGTCTCCAGAGGCCGACACGATGTACTTGTCATCAAAGTCCACCACGTTGACTGCCGCCCGGTGACCCACCAGCACTCGCCTGAGGTTGATCTCGGTCGCCGACCGCATGTCCCACACTGCGATGGACCGGTCCTAAGCAGGTACCCGGAAACAGCATACATCTCCCTTAACACTATTCTTTATGTCAGTGTTTTGTCAATGGCAGATTTTTCAAACCCACTATTCTTCACCCGCCAAGATATCGCACAGTAAAGAAATCCTGTGACACATTCTTTGCACACCCTACCAGGCTCTTCTTTTTTGTGATATCAGTGTGATGCAGTTGAGCAAAATGAGTCGTCTGTCAAATTCTTATTTGAAGAAACGTCTCGGAATCAAACATCCAAAGTCAAATCTATTCACATTTCAGCTTCCACTACTGTTAATCAAAGGATTGTGTCAAGGTTGGGATTTTAAACAGAAATGAGGACAACAAAGTACACGTATACCCTTTGAAGAAATGAAAAATACTAAATCGGCCTTGGTCAACAAACCACTCATTTTGCTGGATTGCATCGCTTAGCAACAAAAACATCCAGCAAGACACATTAAGTGGCAATTCTACTGCAGCAAAGATTATAAAGTGCACATTGCAATGTTTTCCTCACTCTCTCTTTACGACAAAATGTTGAGGAGGAATGGTTATATCTAAACTAGCACATTAATATACTTATATACATGAATGCCATCTTCCATTTGGGTCGTATGTTAGGCATAGTTGCATGTAAACTTTTGTCACATTGGCAAACTGCACAAATTGTCACAGCACAGAAGGGAGCTGCCAAGACGAAAGATCCGCAGATCAGTAAGCCATTTCTTTCCCTGGCAATGACCATGTCCGCCAACCACTGTTGGCATCTGCCTGATTATTTGCAACCGGTGAAGAACCAAGTCCGACATGGAGCTCTAGATGCCAGATTTGGACATGGCCCTACTTTTGTTTTGAGAAAGATTGAGATCGCCCCCCATCGCGTCATCTGGAAACAGAGCGTACCTTTGAACAGGTGACCATCAAGCCGTTGCTGAACCTAAGATGAAGCACTGCCTCGCAGTGATGGATGAGTGTGTTAAGCATCTGGCCGGTGTTGACGTCCCACACTCTGTGACAAAGGACACAAATGATCGGCACAGAAAAAAACTACGTAAGACATCCTAACAGCTAGGAAGGCACACAGAACGATCAAAGGGTATCATTGCAAAAAAAAAAAAGATAGCTAGACTGCGAAGCTTACAAGATGGAGAGCAGTTTTATGCCCATCAGGATTGCTTTGTCAGCTTGATGTGGCAGGCAGGAAAGGTCCAATGGCTGAAACTGTTCTCCATCCAGCACATTCAACAGCCTAGCTGTCTTGTTTAAATTGTTCTATATAACTTAACATTAGTTGGGTGTCAAACAGCCTACACAGAAACACCCAGGCACACTGTACAACCGCGGTTGTTCAGGAACTTTGTACACAAGATATTACAGATATAAAATACACATTCAGATATCTCTGTATGACTTTGGGTACTGAGTAGCAAGTTCTGTAGTAAATCAATCGCAGCTCCAACAAACCACAGTTCTGCAGGTACCCAACCGCGTGGGAAAACCGGTCACTCGGTTCCAATATAAAACAGCCCCAGAAGTACACCGGAACTATCTTCCCCTCTCCCAGGATCTCACCTGACAGTGGAGTCACTTGACCCGGTGATGATGACCTTGTCGTCATACTGTAAGCACAGGACAGAGCCCGTGTGACCAGTGAGCACCTGTACACATTGCAACGTCTGACGGTCCCAGATCTGCAGAGACCAGGTGACAAAGGGGCAAAGGAAAATACGAGTGGTCCACGGCAACATACAGAATATATAACACGGTGTGCAAAGGCTATTTTGTAAACTTCAGGGTCCAAACATAGGCTTCCTACAAGCCCATAAGAGGTCTCCAAGAGGCTGTTTTTCCAACATGGCAGAACTTTAACATCTTGCTTTAATACGTTGCCCTGCATTTAATCATCCATTCTTCAAAGTGGAGTGCTAGTAAATCACACGTGCATTTCAAAGCTGTGACCACTTTTTACACACAACTCTGTTTAAATTGCACATGTCCAAAAATTTGCTTGGAATGAATCGGTGAAAAGAAAAGGGATACCTCAAGGCATATAACTGCAACTGTACCACAGAGTACGGTGAGAAAGTGTCAAATCTGTAGCAATGTCTTTATTGCACAGTGCCTGTACTTTATCATTCCACTTTGGTGGCCAAGCAACTGATTTGAAAAAAAAAACCCAGCAAACTTCAAACAATACAAACCTTTCTTCTGAACTTTCTGACAGCGTCAAAGACGAGACTCAGCTGAACGTAAGAATTTCCCGTCTGTTGTACATGTACATCAACGTATGCAATCTGCCTCTAAAATCGGACAGGATTGTAAAGCCTGGGGAGCTCCGACTTGGTCTCACACGACCCACCTGCATACACGTACCTTGATTGTATTGTCTCTGAGCCCGCTGACAATCTTCTGGTCATCATACTGTAGACAATACACCCCCTTGGAGTTCTCACTGTGACAGTGGATTTTGAACAATTCGTGCTGGCCACACCGCCAATTGTTCTCTATATTCTGAAAAAAAAAAAGGAAACAGAGAGCAGCGAAGACAAAATATGTTAAGCAGAAGGTGTAAGCCAGGACCACAAAGCATGCACACATGTGCAGTATGTACATGTATGTACATTCACAAGCACTAATACATGTACATGTACCCTGTGCTGTAACTTTTTTCAGGAAATTCAGACTAAACACGAAATGTAACAGATAAACAAAGCAAATATCCCAGAAGGAACGTCGTCTTATACAAATATACATGTAGGGTATGAAGTGCAATGCAAGCAGGAGGATGAACAGGAAAAGTGGCCACTTGGCCTTTTCAGAACAAGGAAGTTCATGTAGAAAAGCATGCATAAAATTTCAATTCTACTTGTTTCAGCACACACTTTGGTTCGTTATCAAGCCAAAATGTAATTTTCCATTTGGAATGCATCATTTAAGCACATGCCGGCAGTGCTATTTCTGGAAGGTAATTCCGATTTTCAAAAAAGGCAAGATATCTCTGCCAACTTTTAACATACAGTCAAATGCCACAAGTAATGATTCGTACGTACAGCATTTGTACACTGTTTCTCATTTTTCAACACTCTGGGGTGTGCTACTTGGAGCAACATTCCCTACCCATGTTTATCACATGGTCCACTTCCAGGGACTTCTCTAACAGTGTGTGAGTCTAGTGGATTAGTGTGTTTACAAAAACTTAACACCTCATCCAGAGGTACATGTATATCCAGGCATGCTGGCCGTTTTAACCTATCAGCTAGGCGTGTGTAGACACAGCCAGACAGTGTTAACACATGCCTCCAGCACAAAGTGCTTAAAGAGAGGAACATATAGTGCACGTTACATATTCATGCAACATGGCGATCACTGAGGAATATTCATGAGCGTATCAATATGATTTTAACACAAAAAGCCATGATTGCGCATGTACAATGCAAACGCATACCAGTAACTACAGACCAGGTAAAACAACAAACCAGAACCCATACATTAATCACTGCATTAGAAAAAAAGAATACATGAAGTGACTTCAGCATCAGTCTGTATTTGTGAAAGGGTGGGCTCAGAACCAATTTTTCGGGGAGGGGGTCAATTTTTTTTTTGGGGGGGGTTAAACATTTGAACTTTTTTGGGGTAACTTTTTATGGTCTTTCTAAGTGCAGAGGCTACATTTTCGTGATTTTTGACAGGATTTTTGAAGGAAAGTAAAGGAACCTAAAAAGCTGCCTTTCTCCCGTTATTTCCCCTCCCCCAAAACATTATTGCTTGTTCTTTTTTCTTGCAGGGTCGGGGGAAGGGGAGGGGATTAGATGGCACTACATGTACGTATAGTTGGCTCCCTTCTAGAACGGCCCTTGTGGTTATATGGTAATGCACAAGGACCGTGGAGAACTCCCGGATGATACGCTCGAGGTATCGACCGTGAAGTTGGAAAGTGGCCCCGTCGGGTTCAGCGCTCGATAGCAAACTGCAAGTGTGAACTGTTCCCACAAAACACGGCTAAATAGAAGAGTACCTCTATGTCCTGAATAATTCGTGGATACAACTTCCTAAAGTAAATATCGGACTGCGGCGTTTCTCCAGGCTTTGGCTTGAAGAGATATTGCCCCCTTGGATGAAAACAAGAGAGAGAGAGAGAGAGAAAGAAACAAGTGTAAAATGTCAAGAGAAAAATGCTTTATCAATGGGACATTTCTGGCACACAATACAAACAGGTCTACATGTACATGTAAATGCATTTGGATGAAGAAATAAGGATCGGAATAATTTGGAATAACAAGCTGACTGCAAGTCTCCAGGAAAGCCAGCTACATGTAGGTACATGTACATTTACTTATATTGCAAAGCCGCTTCAAAATGTCAAACGGATGTTGGCAAAGCACAGTAAATCCTTGTGGGATTACCAGACACACAAAGTATAATTAAGAATAAACAGCGAGTCCTGGTGATCAGCTGGTTATGCAAACATCGTTCAAATTGTACATGTAAAATGGGAAAAATGCTTTTGAGGCCTTGCTCAGGGTTTGGATTCTTCTGATATACATGAACAGTGTCCCATCGGTGGTCCGTGTCCAAATGTGCAGTCCCACCTTTGCAGCTGTCCATAAAGTTACTGATAAAATAACTGTTGAAAAGCAAACTCATGAAACAAACTACATGTACATGTATGGGTAAGTGTATATACAAGTAGGGAAACTGACTAGGTGCTTATAAATGATTATAAGCATGAACTAAGACATGGACTGGAGCGGGATTCGAACCTGCGACCTCCGGAATACCGTACCAGTGCTCTACCAACTGACCTATCCAGCCCTACCGGTATGTTGGTCGCTCTTCCAATTTGTCAATATCTCTGTTCCGGGGGCGCTAGGCAGAAACCATTAAACCTGAAACACGCTGTACCACATAGCCAGGGATCACGCCCCAATTACACGATAGCAATCTCGACATACAGACATGGGACTTAACCCTAACAGTCCCAAATCCTCCAATTTTAATACAATTTTACATACACCCTGGGGGCTAGGGTTAAAGCTCCCTCTGGGATACTTTTTTCAGGCAAGCTGTCACTTTGGAGAAAGCAGTGAAAGAAGACCGTTTCCAACGATGTACACAGATGTACTTTTAAAAATTGCCATTTTGAAGGCAGTAAAGTGCCAACAAGCCTTGACACAACGCTCATGCGCACAAGGTTGCTTTAAATACACAAGTTCAGTCGGCAACACTGTCAACACTGTGTAGCTGTAATCGGATGAATGTGAACTGTCCCAGATGAGCACTGAATATGGGTGCAATTCAAAAAACGACTCTAGAACCTTTTATTTGAAGTTGAGATCCCAGAATACTGTTTTTCTTGGAATATACCAGTGCAAGTCACACGTACCAGTACATACCGGTGCACTGTACATGTACAATGTACATGTAGCTCAAATTTGATATGGTTAGTTGCACCATTCTTCAGATTTTGAGCACTTTTGTTGCCTCAAAAGAACATAATGTCCCGCACAAATAACAAATGGCCGACTGTACCTTCAAAACATCCAGCTTCATGCAAGTTACCATCCATACATATTTGTGATGGAAAGCTTTACTGCATGTGGAATTACAATTTATAAGAGTTTGCTGATTTTCACAATCATTTTTTTCACTACTGAATAAGCAAGCACATCCACTTTATAATCATCAACCTGTACACAGAGAATTACTGAAGGAGAGTCTCTAAGTTGATCAGATACAGAAAAGGAATGGTAACCAGGAATAGACAAAAGTCTTCAAAGAACTATACTTAATTACTTTCAGTCCAAGTGTACCGGTGTGGCAGTCCCAGCTGTCTCCCGGTCTCAGCGGTCCCCCTTACCAAATATGGTAAAATACGTCATGCCATCTCTGCGCACAACAACGGGAAAGTCGTCCGTTTAATGTCCGGCTATTCACAGGGGGGACCGCTGAGACCGGGTGACAGCTGAAAATGCCACACCGGTACATATATGTAAACTTTCGTACATATATGTAAACTTTCGACTGAACTGTAATCAAGGTCAGCTGAAAACAGCTGGGTAAAAACAAACAGAAACTGCAAGCTACAGATGTTTTTTTTTTTCACAAGATTTTACAAAAGGCCTCTTTTATCTACAGTGCAGGTGTACATGGGAACTGTTAAATGGACTGCTCAAGGTCCGCTTCAAAAGCTGAATTTTGTTTCAGAAGGGCAATCTGGTCAACTTGATGGGGTTTTCCTTCCGAGGATGCTGGGAAAAAAATGCTAAATTTCTTTAACATTTGTGTACGTTTGAGAACCTACAGTACGAGTACAAATGAGTGCTATTATGCCCAGAATTCCTTGTAGCAATGCCATTGGCAAGGAGCAAATTTCCATTAGCAAATCAAACTGCAAAGTGGATCACTCGTGGGCCGATGAGCCAAACAACAATGGGAATGAAGGCAGTGAACTCCCAGTTCTGCAGGAAGTGACATTTGATAACTGTCCACAAAGACTAAGACTGTAAATACACTCTGAAAAGAGCTTTGGAGTACAAGACTCAAGCTTTACATGCAATGCATGAGGCTTTGGCTGAACTGCATCGGCTGTTTTCTGACTAGGATTTGGGGGTTTTGGCAATGCATGGTGCGGCAGACACAGTGTGCTACAATTGAAAGTTAACACTGAATAAAAATGGGAAATTTTGTGAAACAATGCACCTTCTCATTCATATTCGCAATTCACAAGGTGTGACTCTATTTTCCACTGGTGTGAAAAGGTGTGAAATTTTTTCAAACTCATATGAAAAGATATGAAAATGTTTCCCACTGGTGTGAAAAGGTGTGAAAATGTTTGCCCACTCATGCAAAAAGGTCTCAGAGTGTTTTCCCATTGTGGGAAACTGTTTTTACATTTCGTTTTATGAAAATGAATTCCCTGGAGAGTGAAAAAGTTTGAAAAGAAAGTCCCGTTCCCCATTAAACTTTCAGTTGCTATGCACTGTTGGCAAACACAAGCACACATTTTGGGACACGGCCCTAATTCCAAAATTACAAAATTTCTCACCATCCCCTCCTGTCTGCCAGCCCCCGCCAGAGTTCGTCTGTCCGCACTTTGTGCTCGATCAGCTTCTTCCACAGCATCCCGTCCGAGATGACCCGCTTCCACTCCTTGCAGACTAGCTCAGCTGCGCAGAGCGACTTGGCGTCCAGGTAGGACAGGATCTTGTCTGCTATTTGATCTAGGCCTTTCTCTGCGGAGAGAGAGAAACCGGAGACAGAGCTTGTCGCAAGTTGCTCTCAGGATTGCGAGTCTGGTATTTGACGGAGATGCACAATGCGCTCTGTCAGTCATTCTTATGGCGAACAATGTCACGTTAAAGGCAAAAGTTGAAACATGGAGGTGGTTGTGATTCAACAGACATGTACCGATACGAGTGCTGAAGCGTTAAAATGCATGCACAAAGGACTATGAGAAGTCTTCAGTACACGAGATCAATCTTAAGACATGAGATACATCGAGCATGACAGGCGCTCTGATGAGCCAAACACAGCTGTGATTTTAGCGGTACAACTGGCAAATATCACCAACAGTTTTTTGTATTTTTCTTCCAGGATTCGAAAGCAGCAACATTTCAGAAACGGTACTTCCATCTATCTTAAG